>NW_017725960.1:0-13453 GCF_001865875.1 Lupinus angustifolius
AATCAATGTATTCAAATGCATGAACTTAATTATCATATATTTCTAGATGATGTCTCATTTTAGTAGATTAATTACTTTATTAAGTCTTGTGAGACTCACACCTAGGTTTACCTAACCTAGACTCAATATCTATGGCAAACATCTTAGACTTCTAAAAAGATAATAAAGAATTATAACAGAAGTCTAATAAGACACAACTTGAGCCTTTGCCATGTTGATTGTTGAGCCATCTTCAAGCTTTAGCTAATTCCTTGTCTTCATCAAAACATAGGCAAACGTTGCTAATTCAATCATTGACGCTTTGAACTCTCATAAAGAATAAAAGACTAAAACAATTAATAAATTGTTAGATGCAGAAAAGTAAATAAATAAAATATAGAGTTAGTAGTTAGTTGCGGAATGTAAAATACAGAAAGTAAATGTTAGTAGCGAAAAATAAATGACAAAAATTAAATATTAGCGGTTAAATTTATTAATTCATCACTCTTTTATTGTCAAGTAACAACCCATTGATGAAATTACACTTTTTTATGTTATTTCTATTCACAAAGTTACAAATCATGAATTGATTTTCATTTTGGTGAATAGACTATGTTTTCAACAAATAAAATTTATTGATAACACTTTACCATAATTGCATCTCTTTCAAGATTCAACTGTAATATAATATATGTCGAATAACACTTTGACACTTTTGTTTTTGACACTTTTTGGTTTTGTTTTTGGCAAGCAATAAGGACTCACGGTTTTAACAAGGAAGAACACTTTGAAACTTTTGTTTTTGGTTTTGTTTTTGGAATGTAAGAAGTAGGCTATTGACTCACGACCAATCAAGAAGAAAATGTTTGACACACCAAGCAAGAACCTTAGCGCTGAATACCACTTGATGAGAACCTCTTCAGGAGATCCTTTTCTTCAACAATCTATCTTGTTTGGTGCAATGAACCCACGATTTTGAGGGGTTCTTTTGATGGTGAATGTTTAGGCCGAATGGGAATGTGTTGGATAAAAGAAGATGGTGAAGATTGAAGGGTGGAGGCGCCACAACACAAGGTGTTGATAAGCCGGGTGATATTCGCCACAAGAACGTGGTTCTTGATAAGAATTATAATCTTGGTTCAGCCAAGAAGTTTGGAGAAGAAACACTTTCACACAAAAGGAAAATTCCTTATAATTTTACTCAAAATTAAACTTATTTTATTCACCCATCCGAAGTTACATTTATAGGACATAATCCATGGTTGGTCACATTGTTCCAACCGAAATATCCAAAGTATAATTCCTTATGGGAACTCCTAAAAGATCCAAATTACAAATAAATGAAAAACTTTGAATTCTATGAAAAGCCTTAATTCTAAGTCTCAGTTTCATTGTACTCTTGATGAGGAATTCGGCCCCCTTAGAGTTGTGGTCTTCATGAATTAATGGCCTTCATGATTCAATGTGAATTTGAATGCCTTGCACGAAAAAGCACTTTGAATTAATCATGAATGAATTAAAGGTGGGAGGCACAACAACTCTCCATGCTAAGCTTTTATGAGTTTGAATGCCTTGCACGAAAAAGCATCTTGAATTATTCATGAATGACTTAATGGTGGACGACACAACAACTCTCCATGCTAGGCTTTATGAGTTTGAATGTCGTCTACGAAAACTTCAAGGAATAATCACTCTTGAAGTGATTTAATGGTTGGCACAAATAAACTCCATGTCTTTAATTCTTTGCACGAAAACATTCAAGAATTAATCATCTTTGACTTGGCTTGAATGANTTAATCATGCTTGACTTGATTAATGGTCTTGCACGAAAACTCCAAAGAATAATCACTCTTGAAGTGATTTAATGGTTGGCACAAATAATCTTCATGAATTTAATCTCTTACACGAAAACATTTCAAGAATTAATCATGTTTGACTAGAAGTTAAGTCTTGCACGAATTACTCCATAAAATTAACCTCGCTTGACTTGATTTGAATGAGTTGCACGAAAAACATCTCTTGAATTAATCATGCTTGACTTGATTAATGGTCTTGCACGAAAACTCCAAAGAATAATCACTCTTGAAGTGATTTAATGGTTTGCACAAACATACATCATGAATTAATCTCTTGCACGAAATACATCTCTTTGAATTAATCATGCTTGACTAAAAGTTAAGTCTTTGCACAAATTACTCCATGGAATTAACCACTCTTGACTTGCCTTGAATGAGTTGCACGAAATTCTTATGCCATCTTTAATGGTGTTGACTGTAATTAATGCTCTTCAAAGAATCATTTATTCTGAAATTCAAATAGCAAAAGACAAATTAAATGCTTCATGAACCATCTTAGGACACAATAAGTATGTCCTAGCCATGCTTAGAACATGGTCGTGCCCTACTTAAAAGGGTTGGGAATTATTTTCCCCACTTTGGCCTATATGCAAAGTCACATAATGAATGAAGTGAGGACTCCCTTGAATTGAACGTGGAGCATTCATCATGATCCAATTTTGGCTCATTTGGGTTCACATCATGTTCTAGCCTGGAAAAAAAATGATTTTCAAACCTTGTATAATAAACTAAATAATAATTAACTGTCACTCGTCAGAGCATGTTGTCCCATCCTACTTCAGGTTCCGTTAACATTGTTTAGCCCTGAATACAAGTTGCTTATAGTAGATGCTTTGATATAGCAAGTGGACTAAGATGTAGGTTATATTTTTTAGTTCACGTGTCAATACTCTAAGAAGAAGCATTTTTGGATCTTTAAATCAAGTTTTAGGTGATTAATCTGAAACTGCATTAAGAACTTCTTAAAGAATCAATATAACCAAAATAATAACTTGTATAAATGAAGAAGAAGATAAGAGTACAAGAAAATGACATCATAGTCCAACTTTTAGAGCATTAATCATCCATCTAAAGATTATATGCTTTTGATTCCGAATGAGGTTACAAAATCATGTTTTTACACCTCATTTGCCAACTTCATTCCCTCCGAATTTGTATGAAATAAACACCTATGAACAAACTTAAAAGAGAGGAAGCCAAAATGTGAAGATGAAGTAGAAGAAATTACAAACTATTTACAATGTGTTCAAATGGTGAAATAGGCATGCCTTTTATAGGCCACTGTTGGCCGCCTAGCTGCCTGCTTGGGGCGCCCATCCCTCTTTTTATGACCCTTGGCCAGCCTATTATGGGCTAGGTTACATGCATGGTGACACCTCCTACTTGCTTGTCATAGCCTATGTCATGCATGAAGTCATGTGTTTGGTCTTCAAGTCAAATAATGGCAAGTTGCTTGGTGAGTTGGCCTAGCTTTCTTCATGTTAAGGTTTTTTGGGGCTGGTTGGTAGCTAAGCTCCTCTTTTGGCACACTTAGATGTTATCCAAGTTTCTTCATGGTGAAGGAACCTACCTTTCTTCAAGCCGAAGCAACATTTTTCCCATGGTTCTTGAATTAATTTTGGTTGGTTACTCGACACTTTTAGCATGATTTCTTCAAGTCAAGGTAAGATTTTGAGTTATGCATTTTTCTTGGCACAATTAACTTGGATTTCTTAAAGGTAAGGTACCTTTCTTTAAGCCGGAGCAATTTTTTTGGCTACAAGCTAAGCACATAGCATGTCATGCTTAACTTGTTTGATTTGAGCTATTCTTTTTGTGCTTTTGGCTTGTGATTTGGCATGAGTTTTTGGCTATCTTTGATTTAATTTCTTTTGGTATATTTTGCTACAAAATTCAAAGAAAACTTGGACAAGAGGTGATCAAAAATTATTTTATGCAAACATAATTTTTTTATCTAAATAGTGTTGAATTAAGTTGGTTTTCAAATGTTTGCATAGGATAAGTGCCCTAAAATGTATATGAAACTTATGCATTTTTCTTGGCATAACTAACTTGGATTTCTTGAAGATAAGGTAAGGTACCTTTCTTGAAGCCGAAGTAATTTTTTTGGCTACAAGCTAAGCACATAGCATGTCATGCTTAGCTTGTTTGATTTAAGCTATTCTTTTTGTATTTTTGGCTTGTGATTTGACATAAATTCTTGACTATCTTTGATTTAATTCATTTTGGTATATTTTGCTACAAAATTCAAAGAAAACTTGGACAAGAGGTAATCAAAAATTATTTTATTCAAACATACAAAATTTATCTAAATAGTGTTGAATTAAGTTGGTTTTCAAATATTTACATAGGATAAGTGCCCTAAAATGTATATAAAAATTATTTATTTTTGACACTCATCATAGTATCATCTGGTTGGCTACTACGTGGGTTATCTAGCTACGTAGGAACAATTTTATCTTTAATTCCACCCAACCATCTATTGAGTAGATATTGAATCTGCTTGGGTTAAATCTTAGCTTTGGATCAATGGACAGATGAGCCATAATTCAATTACTTATTTAGACTAGATACCTGATATCATGTCTCAACATCGACTTTTAATTGCTTATTGTCTTCCACATTTTGTATGGTTCCTCTAAAGCTTCAATAATTCTTATTTACTTCAAATAAAACTTTTATTTTTTGTTGATAAAAAATACATGAATTATTAAGATTTAAAGTTGATTATTGATCATAAAATTCCATGAAAATTTTATGTATTTTCTATTTTCCAATCTTAATCATTCAAATTAAATCTAATAGTCAATATACATTATTCTCATTTCTCACCATAACACATATTCTCACTTCATGTATTTTGTATTATATACCTATGAAAGAAAAAGAATGTCACTACTTATTTCTTAAATCACTTTAGTATGTGTCAATAATGTCACCACACATCAATAATTATAAAAATAATATTACTCAACCTACCAGGTAGACAAAACAAATGCAATTTGAGGTTGTAGAAAACACAATTTGCTTTCAATCTTAATTAAATCTTAAAATGGATAACATGTAGAAAATATTAAACTAAATACCCTATATATCTGACAAGTTCTAATAGTTAAACATGCATTTTTATTTTACTAATCAACTACTGGGATTCAATGAAATTATTAACTTTTAAATGTATATTACAGCATTTACTATTTAAGAGTTATGAACACATAAATCTAGATCATCGTACATTTGAAAATCACACGAGATCTTGTGGTAATAGAAAACTCTCATGTAGAAATGTAAAAGATATTGTATTTAAAAATGCCTGAGTTTCTTAAGCTATTTCGGTTGAGTCAAATGTTTTTTAATAATAAATGATTTTATTTATTTTTACCATCAACGTTATTCAAATTTAAAAATGTTGAGATGATCATATTCAGATTTAAAAATCAAATGACTAGTAGAACTGAAACATAATTATATTTAATTCATAACCATGTAATATATAATATATAATAGATTCAATGTAAGAAAAACTATCAATTCTTCAATGTGTTATACATATTTTTTAAACATAGAAAAACAGGAGAGAAAAAAGTAGGCGTATAAAAATTAAAAATAATGATACAAAATAAAGATACAAAATGTTAATTTATTCAAACAAAATTTAATTAAAAATAGTTACTAGCTAAAAATAAAAAATAAGTAAAATTATACAACAAATATAATACTAAAAATAAAATATAAATAGAGAATAATCAAGAGATTACTTCTCTTTTATGTAATTTAGTATATGAGTTTATTTTTTGTATTATCAATATAAAGTTTTGTCTCTCTAACAACTAATTGTAGATCGTTCTATATATGGCTTATATAGTAATTATTATGAAAGTAAAAAATATATAATGTGTTTATACATTACTTATAGACATTATAGAATATATTTATATTATTTGTGTATTTTAGTTAATGTAATAATGAGAATAATAAAAAAAGTAACAATAAATCAATGAAAAAAAGGATTTCAAAAGACAAAAAAGAAATAAGACATTATGAAATTGATTCTGAATCTGACGATGCTTTATAAAGTGGTTGGGTTAGGGTGCTAAGATTAGAAAAAAGAAGTGACAAGAATGAGAATATAAGAATTAGGTTTAAGATTTTAACGTTGCATAATAAAATAATACATAAATATCTTAAATCATTAAATTCAATGACATAAAATACAATTTCAATATAAATTATGTATATCAAAATAATATGTATTAATTCGAGGATACACAGATAATTAATAAACTTAAATCACATACAAATAATTGCTAGTAATTCAATAATGTTAGATGTATTTGATGATTCATTACATATTATATAGTTACAATATCTACAATTATGAAAGTTGTATTTGTGTCTGAGAAACATTATTCATTTATTTTTATACTATTCACATTTTAAAATATTGAAATAATTATATTCGAATTTAAAAATAAAATTACTATTAGAACTGAATCATAATGATATGTATTTCATAGTTATGAAATATGTAAGGAATTCAAAGTTAGAAATGCGATCAAATATTCCACGTTTTACACATATTTTTAAAATAAATAAAAAATATAGATAAATATAAAAATAATAGTATAAAACATTAAAAATAATAATCTAAAATTAAGATCAAAATGTTAATTTATTAAAACAAAATTTAATAAAAAAATAGTTACTAACTACAAAATAAAATTAAGCAAAATTATAAAATAAATATATAATAATAAAAATATATAAAAAAAGTTTTTGAACTTGATTATAAATTAAAATTTGATTTTTTGAGATTCAACATCAACAATTGTGTTTATGTCATTAAGATTTATCAATTCAAATTGTTAGCTCAAAATTATTTTATGGTTTTGTATTATAACTATTTTAACTTACATGTATATTTTTTTGCTTTAACTTATACAACTTTAATATTTATGTTGTATTATTAAATTAAGACTTGACTATATTTAACTACAAACCTAAATCTTTTATTTAACAATAATTATTAAATAATTATTAACTTATACGAATTGCATGGGTGTACTAGTTAATATCTAGATATCTATTATCCGTTACTCTTAAGTTAGCAGATTGTCATTAAATTGGAAATAAAAAGTGATCCGAATACTCTAAAATCTTAGTAAAAAGGGGCAAGAACAATACATAGTTGATAAAATTCAGAACGTTTTATTTCAATAAGGTACCCACAATTATACGTAGTATATGGTTTAATTCTATATGGAAGAAACAAAGCTATAAGTTTGTTTATTACACTAATAACAACAACAGTAGTTAACATCAGGATCTGTAGGTACACATTTTCCACTGCTGAAGCCATTGTTCTTGCAGTAGGCATCACAGCTAGGATCATAGAATGTGCATGCCTATTCATAAAAACATTTCTCTGTCATACCTACAATGTATTGCCACTTTGCATTATTTCAAAGAGATAATAATGAAAACATGACAAATAAAATTGTATCAAAATTATTGAAAGATAAAAATTTGGTTACATACGATGGGAGAATAGGAGAACTATAATCATGACTGCAAAGGCAAATATGAGAAAAGTCATTGAGACTAGTGTGTGGGTCATTTCTTTGTATTCTATATGTCACTTCAATATGTAATAATATGTAAGTTGGTCAAGTTTATATAATAAGTCCTACCAAAATGTCATAAAAAATAGTGGTCAAAACGTGAAAATTTATAATAAAAATGCATTCTTAAATTTTATTATATTAGAAATTGGCAATCCATATGGTGCAAGACGAGAGTGAATTGGAAAGAGCAGATTGAAAAATGAATGACTTTATTTCATTGATGATTTGCAAAAGCTTGATTACATCCTTTATATAACAAAAAAGAAGAGAGAAAAAACACTCTTCTAAAACTAATCCTTAACCAACATAACTAACTGAATAACAAACAAAAATACTCTAAAATAACAGTTCAAAAGCAATAAGATCACGTGATTCCAGGGTTGTTTGGGTTAGAAGTAATCTGGCTGCAACTTGCATAACTGTTTGATGAAATGCCTAAATGAACTTCGTGAGAAGGCACATTGTCCAGCTTGGTTTTACTTTCACGACCAGACTGTAAATTGTCTTGGCCATGACTCATGTAATTAGTGGAGACACGGTCACAATCTTCTTGGTCAGGTCCAGGCTTGATGCATCTGCTTTGGGAGACACGGTCACAATCTTCTCAGTCAGGTCCAGGCTTGATGCATTTGCCTTGTTCAACTTGTCTGCCTTGATTCAACTGCCTTGGCCTTCACTTGGCTTGTCATGATCTTCATATTTTGACATCCCCCACAAGCTGGACTATGTATATCACAAAGTCCAAGTTTGGATGAGAGAGGACGAAATTTGGCAGGAACAATGGCCTTAGTAAAAATATCTGCAATTTGAAATTTAGTGGAAATAGGCATCAAATGAACTACACCATTTGTAACTTTCTCTCTAAGGAAATGACAATCCATTTCAATGTGTTTTGTCTTTTCATGAAACACATGATTGGCAGCAATATAAAGAGCTGATTGATTGTCACAATACAAAGTAATGGGGTTAGTATGTAAGATAAAAAATCATTAAAAAGATATATCAATCATTGAGCCTCACATCCTACAAGGGCAAGGACTCTATACTCAGCCTCTTTAGAGGACCTTGAAACAGTCCTTTGCCTTTTACTTTTCCATAATATAAGAGATTCACCAATATAGAAATAATAGCATGTAACAGATCTTCTTGTGTCAATGCAAGCCCCCCAATCAGAGTCACTAAAACCTTTGAGGCTAATGTTGGTTTTGCTGGAAAAGAACAATCCCTTTCCATGTGCAGTTTTAAGGTATCTAAGGATTCTTAGCCTTGCATTGTAGTACTCTATGATAGGCTTAGATAGGAATTGGCTAAGGTGGCTCACAACATAAGAAATGGCAGGTCTAGTGTGACTGAGGTAGATAAGCATGCCTAGTAATCTTTTGTAGGCAGTAGGATTGGGATGAATTGGACCAGAATTTTCATGCAACTTTATAGCACTGTCCATCGGTGTTGTAGCAGGCTTGGCTGCAAGTAACCCTGTATCTTCTAAAAGATCAAGGGTATACTTTCTCTGGCAGAGGCTAATGCCTTCTTTTGATCTGGGGACTTCCATCCCAATGAAGTATTTCAAGTTTCCAATGTCTTTAATGTTGAATTTCTCAT
Source organism: Lupinus angustifolius (assembly GCF_001865875.1). Taxonomy (NCBI): domain Eukaryota; kingdom Viridiplantae; phylum Streptophyta; class Magnoliopsida; order Fabales; family Fabaceae; genus Lupinus; species Lupinus angustifolius. The sequence goes on from NW_017725960.1 coordinate 9,062, forward strand.
TGAGAAGATTCTTCACAATCTGAATTTCCCTTAAATCATTCCCTGCTAAAACAAGGTCATCAACATAAACAAGGATAGCGGTGAAGGATTAGTGAGCATTTTTGACAAATAGGGAGTTATCTGCCCCAGATTGAGTGTAACCATTTTGGACAAGAACGTCACTCAATTTTACATTCCATTGTCTACTAGCTTGTTTTAATCCATACAAAGATTTTTGGAGTTTGCAGACTTTGGATTTGTCAACCACTTCGAGACCTTATGGTATTCTCATGTAGACTTGCTCAAGTAAGTCACCATGAAGGGAGGATGTGTTAACATCAAGCAGATGAAGGTGTCATTCCTTAATAGAAGCTAAGGCTAAAATGACTCTTATGGTGGTCATTTTAACAACAGGGCTGAAAGTACCAAGATAGTCAATCCCTGTTGTTTGAGTGTGTCCATTTGCCACCAATCTGGCCTTATACCTATCAATGGTCTCATCTGGGTTGTGTTTGATCTTAAAAATCCACTTACATCCTATGGCTTTCTTGTCTTTGGGTAAGTCTGTTATAATCCAAGTATTATTTTTGTTTAAGGCCTGTAATTCTTCTCCTATGGCATCAACCCAATGTTGATGTTGTATGGCTTCATTGTAATATTGGGTTCAACCATAGAGGAGATGTTAAGGATAAAGTTTTTGTATGAATCAGAAAAATTCTTATAGGACAGAACAAAGGACAAAGGACATCATGTTTGAGTAGGAGTATTAGGGACAAGAGAGTTCAATAAGGTGCAATGATAATCCTCTAGATATCTAGGAGGTCTTCTCTGCCTATTAGAGGTTCTAGTAGTCTCAATCTGTTCTTCTTCAGGATTGCTCACAATGGTTTGATCAGATTCATTATTGGTTTGGATGTCAAGGTTAGGTTGATGTATAGGAGCATCAAGATTGTTGTCATGGATTTGGTGATCAAGATAGTGACCACCTTGATTAAAGGAATCAGTAGGTAGGGATTCATCATCATTATTATTATCATGTTCCTCTTGTTTAGAGAAAGGGAAAACTCCTTCATAAAAAATGACATTTCTGGAAATGAAGGTTTCCTTTGTCTCTAAGTCGTAGAGAACATATCCCTTTATCCCTTGTTTGAATCCTAAGAAGCTACATTTCCTAGCTCTAGGGTCTAATTTCCTTCCGTTGTTCACAAGTGTAGAGGCATAGCATAAATATCCAAAAAAATTCAAATTAAGGAGATTAGGGTCATGATTAAACAAAACCTGATATGGTGACTTTTTCTGCAAGACATTTGAAGGCTGCCTATTTATCAAAAATACAACATGTGCAGTGACATAGTTCCAAAAGCATTTAGGCATGGAAGATTGAAACATTAGGGCTCTTGCTATACCAAGGATGTGCTGGTGTTTTCTCTCCACAACACCATTTTGTTGTGGAGTTTCGACACAGCTAGTCTGATGTATGTAAACGTAACAAGAAAGAAGAATAGAAAATGCAGAGAGAAATGTATCTGCTTCTTAATGTTGCAGTTACTTAATTTTGGATATTGAATGAATTGAATTATTACAAAAGAGATAACCTCTTATTTAAAGAAATTAAAGAGAGAGCACGTGGCAGAGTTTGTTACAACAGCTTAACAAACTGAAACAGTAAAAATAACCAATACAAAGGGCTTAGTAATCTCTAATACAACCCCTGAGAAACTAAGGGTGGGTCTGTGTTAGAGACTTTAAGTTGTCTTCTGAGAGTGAGAAATCTTGTAGGAGAGAGAGGCTTAGTAAGAACATCTGCAGTTTGAAAATTGGCTGGAACGTGTTTGACTGCAATGGATTTGTTTTGAATCTTCTCTCTGACAAAGAATAGATCCAGCTCAATATGCTTTGTTCTTTGGTGAAGAACTGGGTTATGTGCCATAGCCACTGTGTTAAGGTTGTCACATAGTAGAAGAGGTGCAGTGTAGGAAAGCTTCAATTCAGTGAGAAGGGATTGCACCCATATGAATTCCTGAGTAAGAAGAGCCAAACTCCTGTATTCAGCCTCAGTGCTGGATCTGGAGATGGTTTGCTGTTTTTTTGACCACCATGTGACTAGGTTAGGACCAACAAAGATACAAGCTCCTGAAGTAGACTTTCTATCATCACAATCTGATGCCCAATCAGCATCACAATAACCCATAAGAGCCAATGGTGAGCCAGGATTAGCTGGCTGTAAGTGAAGACCATGAAACTGTGTACCATTGAGGTATCTAAGAATCCTCTTTACTGCTGTCCATGTTCTTCTAAAGGAGCAGATAAGAACTGGTAGACTTTGTTCATTGAATAGGCTATATCAGGTCTTGTGATGGTAGCATATCGAAGAGCTCCAACAATGGACCTGTAAAGGGAAGGATTTTCAACATAGTTAGACCCATCCTTTGTTAACTTGCAGTTAGACACCATATGAGAGTTTGCTGCTTTGGCTTTTGACATATTAGCTCTCTCAATCAGATCTCTGATATACTTGGATTGTGATAGCAAGATGGACTTATCTTTGAGATATTTGACTTCAATGCCCAAAAAATAATCAAGAGTGCCAAGATCTTTGAGAGCAAAAGTATTGATGAGTTTGTCAATTAGAGTCATGATATGAGTTGGAGAAGAACCTGTGATAATAATGTCATCCACATAGACTAGGGCAAATAACTTGTAAGTAGTTGATGTGTGAATAAACAAGGAGTTATCACACTTGCTAGTGTTAAATCCAAGATTGATCAGAGTTGCTTTTAGCTTTTCAAACCACTGCCGAGGAGCCTGTTTGAGGCCATACAAGGATCTATTGAGCTTACAAACCAAGGACTTATCTTTGTCCTGAAAACCAATAGGTTGCTGCATATACACTTTTTCAAGGAGGTTGTCATTGAGAAAGACATTATTAATATCTAGTTGTTGGAGAGACCAATTAAAGGTTAGAGCTAAAGTAAGCAAGATTCTCACGGTGATAGGCTTCACTACAGGAGAAAAGGTTTCATTATAGTCAACACCATGCTTTTGATGAAACCCTTTGGCAACTAACCTTGCCTTATACCTGTTAACAGACCCATCAGGATTCTCTTTGACCCTGAAACCCCACTTACAACCAATGGCCTGTTTGTTGGGTGGCAGAGATACTAGAGACCAAGTATCTGATTTGATAAGAGCATCATATTCATCTTTCATAGTTGAGGACCAAACAGGATCAGCCCAGGCAACTTTGGCTGAAGTTGGTTCAATATGAGCTAGACAAACTGTAGGGTGAATGGTTTTAAATATCCATGACTTGGACCTAGTTTGCATAGGATGACATGATCTAGGAATGGACTCAGGTTCACTGGATTCATTGGTAGGGACAATACTTCTGGACCCTCTATAGGAAAGACCATTAATAACAGAATTAGTAGACTCAATAGATACAGTGGTGGTGAGAACAGGATCTGCATTATGTTGACAATGAGGAGAACTGACTGGAAAATTGGTAGAAGGACTGGAGGAAGGAGAGGAATTAGTGAGAGAGTTTCGTGAGGAACCAAAAGGTGGATTATGGAAGACTAGAATCTGTTCTGGTGAGGAAAAGTGTGTAGAGGAAGGTGAGGACTGAAATGGGGCAGCATAGGGAAATTTGTATTCATTGAACACAACATCTTTGGAAATGACTATCTTCCCGTCACTAGTGAGACATTTGTACCCTTTGTGAGAAAGGGAGTAACCTAAGAAGGTACACTCAGAGGACCTGAAATCAAGCTTGTGTTTGTTAAAGGGCCTAAGGTTGGGAAAACAGGAACAACCAAAAATCCTTAAGGAGGCATAGTCGGGAATATTGTTGTAAAGAAGTGTGTGAGGAGATTTTTGACCTAGTGTGGGAGAGGGTAATCTGTTAATGAGATAAACAGCTGTGAGAAAGGCATGATCCCAAAAATGTTGAGGTAAACAGGCATGAGCTAATAGGGCTAAATCAGTTTCTACAATGTGCCTATGTTTCCTCTCAACTGTCCCATTTTGATGATGAGTATGTGGACAGGCTACTCTATGAGTGATACCCAACTTAGTGAGATATGTGGTGAAAGGTCTAAATTCCCCATCCCAATCACTTTGAACAGATTTGACAGTTTTGTGAAATTGAGTCTTTATCATAGTGAGAAACATGTCAAACAGAGTGATAGTATCAGATTTTAATTTTAACAAATACACCCATGTATGTCTAGTAGCAGCATCAACAATACAGAAATAATAACGAAACCCAGTTATAGAATCAATAGGTGCAGGTCCCCACAAGTCAACATAAAGCATATCAAAGGGATAAGAGTATTTATTAGTTGAATTTGCAGCATGAAGTTTGTGAGATTTTCCTAAACAACAAGCATTACAAAAATCCAAGACACTTTT
>NW_017725961.1:0-4022 GCF_001865875.1 Lupinus angustifolius
AGATTTGACAAAACAAGCATAAGGACGAAATTCAAAGTAACAGTTGTTATCTTGAGCAAACTGAGAGACACTGAGTAAATTTTTAGTGATGGAAGGAACAAGAAGAAGATTTCTAAGAGACAGAGAGACATGAGGATTAAAAGGTGAATTGAACTTAGAATTACCACAAGTAGAGATAGCGATACTAGAACCATTACCCAAGTAAATCTGATCTGAGGTGAACTTTTCAGTAGGCTCTTGCACAAGACCAGGATCAGCAGTGAGATGGTTAGTGGCACCAGAGTCAGGATACCACACTTGACTGATCTTGTTAGGTGCACTGCCAGAAGCTGATGCAGTCATAGCATAATGAGAACCAAAGTGAGCCTGATCAGGAGGATATCCATGAGTACCAGAAGGTCTTTGAGTAACAAGATGAGAAGGTCCATAGTGAGAATCAGGAGCAAAATGATCATAGTGACCATATGATCCCCTTGAATGTGAGAAGTGTGACTCAGGATAATGATGAAAACCTCTTGGAGCACGAGGAGTGAAATTAGAGTGGTGTCTTGGTGTTGGAGTACCATAGCCAGGAGGAATACCATAGTAATCTGAACCATAAGCAGATGGAGCATAGTAGCAATACGAAACTTCATGACCATACTTATTGCAATACTCACAGAACAGTGTACTTCCACGTGATCTTGAGTGACCACGATTTCCATAACCACCTCTTCTACCACGATTGCCACGGAAATTGCTTCTATATCCAGTATTTCCATGAAAATTAGGAGGATTAAGTTCATCATTACGTATTCTGGAAGGAGAAATTGGAGACCTAATAGAGTAGGTATGCATTTGTGAATTGATGGAGACAGAACTTGGTGGAGAAGCAGCAGCAATATTCACAGAGAGAGCATCATAAACATATCTACTACGATTTCTCTCTAGACGAGCCTCAAAGTTCAGAAGATAAGATTGAAGAGCATTGATTGAAGGAGTATCTTCTTGACTTTCAACCGTGGTAATTAGGGTTTGATATTCCTCAGGTAAGCCATCCAGAATGCAATCAGTATGTTCAGCTAGAGTGATTGGAGATCCTATGGAAAGCAAAGAGTCAACAATGACCTTAATCTTCATGAAGTACTCTGAGATAGAACTGGAACCTTTAACCATGGATTTCAGCTGTGCTCTAAGCTGCCTACTCTTGGCTTTAGTTTGAGCATTACAATACTCATTGATTTCACGCCATAGCTGAAACGAATGCTTACAACCAACAACTCTTGGTTGGAGATCCGTGGAAAGGGAATTAAGAAGCCACGAGAGAATCATTTGATCTTGCTCTTCCCAACTCAAGTAGACTGGATTTTCACGATAGAGAACACGATCTTCTTGCGTAAGAAATTGTTCTGGAATGGCATCACCAGAAACAAATCTGAAGGCACGATTGGACGTAAGCACCGCAACTGTGAATTGTTTCCATATTAAGAAGTTATGCTCCGTAAGTTTTATGGTTGGAAGAGGAAGAGTGAGAGAAGGAGGAGAAGAATGCAGCGGAGAAGGCATGGAAGGAGGAGGAGAACCAAGATCTTCAAAAACATGAGCCATAAGAGGTATGATACCATGTAAACGTAACAAGAAAGAAGAAAGAAAATGCAGAGAGAAATGTAACTGCTTCTTAATGTTGCAGTTACTTAATTTTGTATATTGAATGAATTGCATTATTACAAAAGAGATAACCTCTTATTTAAAGAGATTAAAGAGAGAGCACGTGGCAGAATTTGTTACAACAACTTAACAAACTGAAACAGTAAAAATAACCAATACAAAGGGCTTAGTAATCTCTAATAATGCAGGATGCCCTTTAAACAATAGAATTCATTCATTTTGAACTCCAAACCATTATCAGACCTTACACATTTTATCATAATCCCAAATTGATTTTCTATAAGAGCAATAAAGGATTTCATAAGAGTGGTTGTTTCAGATTTATTTATCATAAAGAATAGCCAAGTATGCCTAGACTTATCATCTACTATGGTTAAGAAGTATCCATGTCCTGATGTGGAAAGGATAGAAACAGGTCCCCATATATCAACATGAATAATGTCAGAAACATATTCAGATATACTAGTGTTGTTATGAAAGCTAAGTTTCTTTTGTTAGGCAAAATGATATGCATCACATGGTTCAATTTCAGCATTACAATGTGTGAATGGAAATTGAATAGAATTTTTTTCTCTAGATGGGTGTCCAAGTCTCTTATGCCATAAGTATTTGCTTATATTGTTCACAGTGTTTACAAAATGATTAGGCAAAGATGACAACGTGTCATAGTTAAGGGTATATAATCCTCTTTTTTCTTTAGTTGCACCAATCATCCTCAATGTGATTTCCTCCTATGTTTTGCAATTGGTTTTACAGAAAATCAAAGAACAATTGAGGCTCTTGGCAAGCTTAGAAATAGATATAATATTGAAGGAAAACTTGGGAATGTAAAACACATTTGTTAAGTAGAAATCATTGGAAAACATGACAGTTCCACATGTGGTAGTAGTAATTTCAGTTCCATCAGGCATTTTAATGATAATAGGATCAATCTTCCTGAATGATTGGTATCTTGACAGGGAGTGACATATGTGATTTGTTGCTCCTGTATCAATGATCCAATCTTGAACTCTCAAACTCTTATGTAGGTTGAGAATGTTACCTGATAACCTTTGCTTACCTGGTTCAGCCAATGACACAGTGTTGATTTAGCTATTTGTGTGGCTTGAAGGTTCTTTCAACATAGTTAATATGGCTTTGTGTTGATCAGGTGTGAATCCAATGATATTTTCTTTTTCAGTGGGTACATTATTCATGTCATTCTCACCAGAGCTAGTTATGTTATTCACATTATTGCCAAACTTGTAGTGACGTGGAAATCCATGCTTTTTATAGCATATATCCACAGTGTATCCCACCTTATTGCAGAAAGTACAGATTTTAGTGCTTGTTCCTCTTCCTCTTGTACCATTAAGACCAGAAGTTTTGCCTAGTCATGTTTGGCTATTTCCTACTCTAAAACCTCTTCCTCTATATCGGCCTCTTGCAGCAGAATTATCAATTGTGCTTGTGAATATCTTTGCTTCATCAAGAAGAGGTGTTATATGTCTTTCTTGCTGCATAAGCAAAGAAAAAGCCTTGTTTATGCTAGGAAGAGGATCCATGAGCATTATTTGAGATCTTACACCAGAATATTGCTCATTAATGAGAGTGCAAAGCATGAAGGATTGTATTAGCAACGTTTGCCTATGTTTTGATGAAGACAAGGAATTAGCTAAAGCTTGAAGATGGCTCAACAATCATCATGTCGATGGCTCAAGTGGTGTCTATGCTATTATTCTTTATTATCTTTTTAGAAGTCTAGGATGCTTGCCATAGATATTGAGTCTTGGTTAGGTAAACCTAGGTGTGAGTCTCACAAGACATAATAAAGTAATCAATCCATTACAATGAGACATCATCTAGAAATATATGATAAGTAGGTTCATGCATTTGAATACATTGATTTTGTGCATTAAAGGTATTATATTTAGGAAATCATGTATTGCATGAGCATATAACATATAAGAAGTTTACCATTTAATCTTGTATTAAAAATACACAGGTTAATCGATTAACACCATGGTTTAATCGATTAACGTGTATGTTTTTCTGTTGTTTCAACAGCATAACTGAAAAACCGTTTTTGAGAGCCAAATTATGTTTTATATAAATACTGGCTTAATTGTATAAACGGCTATGAAGAAAAGGAGAGAAAAACACAAGAGAATAGATATAGATCATCATTGTTAGAATCTATTAGAAAGTGTTGAATTATGAGAAAGATTAGATCATGCTAAGGCTTTAGTTTTCACATTCATCTTGCATGTTTCTTTCAAAAGCTTTCTTGCATTATTCTTGTGTTTCTTGAAAAGAGAAAGATAGTTCTTTAAAGATTGCATATTTTCAGAAACCTCATGCATGAACATTAATATTAGACTAGGACGTCTTGTGAA
>NW_017725962.1:0-18235 GCF_001865875.1 Lupinus angustifolius
ACTATTCATAATCGATTAAACAGTGTAAAATCAACTTGTTAATGCATTGTGAACTACCTATATGATATATGCTCATGCAATACATGATTTCCAAATATAATAACTTTAATGCACAAAATCAATGTATTCAAATGCATGAACCTAATTATCATATATTTCTAGATGATGTCTCATTTTAGTGGATTAATTACTTTATTAAGTCTTGTGAGACTCACACCTAGGTTTACCTAACCTAGACTCAATATCTATGGCAAGCATCTTAGACTTCTAAAAAGATAATAAAGAATTATAACCTAAGTCTAATAAGTCACCACTTGAGTCCTCGGCATGTTGTTTATTGAATGATCTTCAAGCTTGTCTTCATGTTAGTCTTCATGTTTGTCTTCATCAAAACATAGATCAATCTCCAAAGGTGCACTTCACTTTCACCTTCCACGGGATTCATTCTTTGTTCTTAGAAGAGAACTTGGAATTCTTGATGAGCGATATATGAACTAGTTTGGTTAATGGTGTTTTTTGTCATTGCATGATCAATATGCTTATCTTTATAATATATGTTGATGCATGATTCCCTTTGTGCTTAAGAAATTGTATTCATGATTCTATGTTTATGTGCTAGAAGTGTTTAACTTGTCTAGAATAGTTCTTAGGTTAAGTGTCTTAGCATGCCTTGCCAATCTCAAAAGTGTACTCAAATCTGTAATTTTACTGATGTTAATCGATTTCCCTGTGTTATAATCAATTAAACTGGGCTCAGCTGCTTAAGACTTTAATGGGCCTTAATCGATTAACAGATGTCCTAATCGATTAACGGTACAAAGGTATATTATATTCAATATACGTTTGGGAAAGTTTTTTCAAACCCTAAATCCCAAATTCCTACCGCTTTTTCAATCAAATGGTGAAATTGGTTTATCCTAATCATATAGCAATCTTGTCTAGTTTATCTTTTGGGTCATGTACTTCATTTCATTTGGTCATTGTATATTTCTACTTGTAATATGTTTTCTTTTTTTATTAAACTCTTACTATGTACCTGTTTCAAATTGTTATTTCGTGTATTGTTGAACTATGTTTAATTATGTCAATGGTTTATGGATTAAGGTTTTATGATAATCTCGATCTTATCTTGTGTGTATATCATATATGTTTGATTAATACATGCCTTAACTAAACAAATCAGTAATACTAATCATTTCATGCTTGATTGCTTATATACATGATGGATATGTCATATAAATCTTGTCCATATTCTATTTTTTTTAGTTTAATAGATTAAATATAGCCTTTAATTGATTAAATGCAGAGATTTTTGAATTTTTGTTCAATCTTCTTAAAACTGGTTAATCAATCATAGTCAATACTAAATGATAATTACAGTTTATTTTCATAAACTATTATATCTCTTCTTACTTTTGACCAGCTATTATCATGTTATTGCTTATGCTTTTTGATAATGTCAAAATGGGGAGAAAGGTTGTTTTGTTGTTTGAACTGTTTTTCATGTTGTTAAGCTTCTGTAAGTATGCTACATACACATACTTGAATCTTTTCACCTTGTTGCTTGGTTGAGGGGGAGAACAAAGTGAGGGAGAGTAGCACAACTTTGACAATAAACCAACCTTGCAAACACTTGTTGATCATCAACAAGCTCATCAAACAAGGATTTGGTGTACAGTTTGTCATCATCAAAAAGTGGGAGATTGAAAGTCCAAAGAGTCAAGACTTGCATATTTAATGTTGACCTTGTTTTGATGAAGATAATGGACATACAAGAAAACTTGAAGATCTTACAACAAACAACAAGCCGAAGACTCAAGGATCACATCTATAAACTTAGGGTTTTGTAAGTTTTACTTTATTAGAAGTCTTAAGATGATTGCCTTACATTGAGTCTAGGTTAGGTAAACCTAGGTGAGAGTCTCACAAGAGCTTTAACATAAACAAGTTTAAAATTGAGACATAACATCTAGATATCATACGATAAGTAGGCTTATACATCTACATACGTGGTTTTGTGCATTAAAGGTAACATATTTGAAACACTATGTATTGCATGATCACATGTCATATTGGTAGTTTACCATACATCAAGAAACTATTTTCCATACAGCATAATTGATAATCGATTTTATCAGAATTACAGTAGCTAACCAATCTGATGTTGTTGGTGTGTTAATCGATTAAGTCATAGGATAATTGATTAAGATGTAACAAAAAACCATTTTTAACAACCCTTTAATTTATTAACTCTATGTATAATCGATTAATAGTAGTATTAGTGTGTTTCATATAAATGCTGGAATTCTGGCCCATGTGGCATGTAATGCATAATATTGTATAATTTTGCATAACTAGAATATTTTTGAATATACATTTTCATAAATTGTATTATGAGAGTTTAGAGAGTGAGAGCATGTTGAATAGGGCTTAGATATTCACATTATTGGATGCATCTCTAGGTCTTTCCATGCATTACATTCTTGCATATGTTTCTTGATTTGTTTTAGAGTGAAAGTGAGAAAAGTTTGTTTTCTGGAAATTGTGAAAACTATTTTGTGAAAACCCTTTGCATAATTTCTCACATTATTGAGTTTACATTGTTTTATCTGAGTACTAAGTACTCAAGAAAACTCAAAAATTGTATAGAACAAGGAAGTTGATCTCTTTTTGAATAGTTTCACTTCAAGAAGACATCTTGTTATTCTTCACGGAGACTAGGAGGTTTTGGTTCGAGCGATACCTGGCTAGGGCCTAATAGCGAAAATATAGGAGATCTTAGTAGGCGAGTTAGAGGGGTCAAACTGGGGTTGTCAAGGTCGTAGAGTCCAAGAAAGTATCATCTTATTTTTGTCGTGTATTGGAAGTTTGTGTGTACTCAAACAATTTCAATAGTGAATAAAAATCTCCCAAGATCAGAAATGAAGGCCTAGACATTGTTTGTAGTGAACCGTAATCGAACTAGGATAAAAATTCCTTGTGCCCAATTTTCTAACCCTTATCTCATTTACTTTTGTTCTTTATATTCTTATTAATTGATTGATTTTATATTACCTTCTATAATCTGTATTAGTATCATTTTGTAACCTCTATAATCAATTAATTGTATAAAGATTGGTAATTGGAGACTTGTTATGCAAGAAACCATAAAATCAAGAACTGCAAGACTCGGGATAATTGATTATCAACAAGCATAATCGATTATCCACAAGCATAATCAATTAAGGCCAGCACTAGTTAATCGATTATAACCCAGCTTAATCGATTAAGTGTAGCATCTTTCTATTTTACGCAAAATATTGGAAATAAAGAGTAAGTGATATGTGACACCTATTCAACCCCCATTCTAGGTGTATTCTAACCGGCTGGTACCCAACATTTTCATGGTATCCAAGTGTGCTAGCCCAAACAATGGTTCTTGAGGCTCATCAACAACCTCGACTTCTGGTTTTTCAGGGTTCGGCTCACTAGGATTTGCAGCAATTTCTTCATCGGATGAGTTTTTGTTCACATTGGCATTGTCATCTTATTAATACATCCATACATTACCTAACTTGTAAATGCCCATTTTGTGAATCAGATTTTCATCTACTAGGTACTCTCGGGAAATAGTAACAATGACATCCACATCTGATGTATTACTTTCGAGATAATTGATAACACGGGAGATGAAAATCCCATAAGCTAGCAGCCTAGACGAAGATGAAGCTATACCATTCATGACTTTTAAATTTTCAGATGGCCAATTAACCATAATTCCATCTCTTATAGCAAACATCAGATTGAAATCATTGATGGTTGGTTGTGCATGGTTTGTGTTTCGTTGAACCAAAATGTACGCAATAAAGTAATGCAATAGTCAATTTTCAATAGACAATGACCCAACCTTGGTCATTTCACCTTGTACATATAAGTGAGGTCCTCTTAAACATGATTTGTATATCTCAATAGCATCAAATGAGTCCAATAACTCATTGTTACAATCACCTAACATATATCCATCGCTAGATAATCCTCCAACAATTCTCATCCAAACTAATCATTTTTTCCCATAACCATTGAAGCATATACCTCATCCTTATACCGAAAATTACTTTAAAATTCCCTTCTCAGTGATGGATATATTTTACCTTTCAGCTCCATAAACTGATTTGCTCATTGGGCTTCTAATCCATGAGGGAACTCAAATCCTTGTTCTACCATCCAAGCAATATCTACATAGTGAATATAGGTTTGTTCCCTTCCTAGAAATTTGGCAAATCTAGCTTCTTGAAGGATTGGAGATTAGTGGGAGTCACCATGGTCCTTTCTTCCATCTTGAGCATAAGAGGAACCCACTTTCAAACCTCTTGGATGCTTAGCAGTGGTTTTCAACCTTCTTGGATGTGGTTCACTCATAATTATTAGGTAATAGAGTGCGATTTTTCGAATTTTGGATTAGCTTTTCTAAAAGGGGAAAAGCTAAAGTTTTTGGATTTTGGGGAAATTGAAGATTCTAGGGAGATGAATGTAATGTAGTAGGAATTGAATTTGCTATTTCTGAGGTTGAGATCACTTGATTTGAGGAGAAATCTAGAAAGGGGGGGGAGAGTTATAGGGTTTTAGCATAAAATGACCCAGAACAACATTGGAATCTGTTAAATGCATGCCGTTAAAAGATTAAGATGAGTATTAATCGATTAAAAATTTTAAAATTTTCAAACTTCAGAAATTTTGAGCCCACGCAATCGATTAAGCAACTTGTTAATCGATTTATACTTGAAAAGAATTCATTTTTTGGTTACTAGAACTCAAACTAATCGATTAAAACAGAGAACAATCAATTAAGAAAAGAACTAAGACAAATTTTAGTGCATTTGTGAGATTTCTAGGGGATGCTAAGATACTACACTCTAGACGCTAACCTAAAAGGTACTAGACACACTAAAGAAGTATAAGTAAATGATGAATTCAATTAAGCTTAGGAATCACGCATTCATAACAAATATTACACATAAGCATACATTAAAGATTAAGATAAGGCATACAATACCCTAAAGCAAGTTAGATGAGATATTTTTCATCAAGTATGCCAAGTTCTCTGCGTAATACGAAGAATGTATCTCGTGGAATGGGCTTGGTGAAAATATCGGCTAATTGCTTTGAGGTTTCAACAACTTCAAGAATGCGCAATTACCTTTTTGTACACAATCTCGTAACAACTGGTGTCTTATGTTAATATGCTTAGTTTTAGAATGCATAATGAGATTCTTTGATAGTTTGATGGCACTTGTGTTATAACACTTTATCAGTATTTTCAGAAGCTTTAGACTGAAGTCTAATAATTGCTACTTCATCCATAATATTTGAGAGTAACACACGCTAGCGGCATTGTATTCCGCTTCGCGATAGATAAAGCAACGAACACTTGCCTTTTATTATGCCAAGATATTAAGGAGTTGCCCAAAAGGAGGCAAGTATCACTTGTACTTTTCTGCTCCAACTTACATCCAGTGGCGTCGAAGTCAGAATACCCTATCAAGGATAATGAGGCATCCCAAGGATACTATAAACCATAGTGTATGTTCCTTTTAGATATTTCATAATACGTTTTACAGCACTAAACTGTGATTCCACAAGTGATGCTTGATATCTAGCACACATACATACACTAAACATAATATCGGAACGACTAGACGTTAGATATAGCAATGAACCAATTATGCCTCGATATTTTGTTACCTCTATAGCTTTACCTTTTTCATCCTTTTCGAGATAGCAGGATGATGCCATAGGTGTTGTCGCTTCATTACATTTGTCCATCTCGAACTTTCGTAGAAGATCCTTACAATATTTCTTTTGGTGAACGAATATCCCGCTGCTCATATGCTTTATTTGTAGTTCTAGGAAGAATGTTAATTCTCCTATCAATGACATATCGAACTTCCCTTTCATTAAATCAGAAAATTACATACAAAGAAAATCGTTAGTAGCACCAAATATCATATCATCAACGTAAACCTATACTAACAAGATATTATTTTCCGAATTTGATATAAAGAGTGTTGTATCAACTTTGCCCCTCACAAACCCTTTTTGTAACAGAAAACTACCTAATCTATCGTAGCAAGCTCTATGAGCTTGTTATAGACCATATAAAGCCCTTTTGAGTTTGTGATTAGGGTATTTAAAACTTTCAAAGTCGGGCGGTTGATTTACATATACTTCCTCTTGAATATAGCCATTCAAGAAGGCACTCTTCACATCCATTTGAAAGAGCTTAAAACTCATTATAGATGAAAAAACTAATAGCATCATAATGGACTTCAACCTCGCAACAGGGGCGTAGGTTTTATTGTAGTCGATGCCTTCCTGTTGATATACCATTTGGCCACTAAACATGCCTTGTTTCTTATAATGAAGTCAGATTCATCCATTTTATCTCTAAGGACTCATTTTGTGCTGATTATATGATGATCTTTAGGTTTAGGGACCAAGTCCCACACGTTATTACGTTCAAACTGGTTTAACTCTTCTTGCATAGTTATTCTCCAATGCTCATCCTCTATGACCTCACCAATGGTCTTAGGCTCAACTTGAGATACAAAGGCTACAAAATTACAAAAGTTACACAGAGAGTTACGGGTTACCATTCTTGTTGAGATATCACCTATAACGTTGTCAAGCGGATGGTTTTTCTTCATCTTCCAGACCTTTGGCATGTCCTGATGATCTGAACTCCTTTATTGATCATCCTAAACCTCTTTTTCGATCTCCATGTCCTTCATGTATGCGTTCTCCAAGGTAGCTGAAATGTCATCACACAAGACCTCCCTCTTCTCTTTCGGAGAAAACTCATCAAAATGTACATGGATTAAAGGCTCAATCAACAATGGAGTTTTCTTTTCTGTAGAAGCTGGTTTGCAATTGAAGGGTTACTCAGATTCAGATTGGGTTGCTTGTCTTGGCACTAGGAGATCAATTTCTAGTTTCTATTTCTTCCTAGGTCACTCTTTGGTCTCATAGAAAAGTAAGAAGCAAATATCAGTTTCCAGGTCTTCCACTGAGGCAGAATATAGAGTCATGGCCTTGACTTCATGTGAGGCTCACTAGTTAGTCTCTTTACTTCATGATCTTGGTATCCAGCTTTATTGTGATAATCAGTCAGCTATGCACATAGTTGCCAATCTAGTATTATGTGAGAGGACCAAACATATTGAGGTGGATTGTCACTCCATAAGGAAAAAGATTCAATCCATTCTTTTTCATTTGCTTATTGTTTCATATTCTTCTCAAATAGCAGACATTTTGCCCTTGTCTCCCTTGTTGTTTCAAAGGCTTTCTCTCAAGCTAGACATGTTCAATATTCACTTACCTGTGGGGGTGATAGTTATCTAGAATGAAGAAGAGGAACATTTGCTTGTGATACAAACAACACCAAATTTGCTCAAGCTTCCTAAGCTTCATCAGTTTAAGTTACCTTTTCTTATTATGTTGAATAAGTCACTTAGAGTAGAAATTGTTAAAAGTAGTTAGAAGTTGATAGAAGGTGTTCGCGGTCCATTTGGATCGGTTTTTAAGCAACAAATGATCTGATCCAAACACGTAATTAACATGCGGTCTGGATTGGTCTGGTCTGTTTATATTAAGATGTCCGATCCAATCCGATCCAAATATAATATGCGGTTTCAGTTCGGTTTGGATCGGTTTTTTTTATAAAATATTAAAATTGCACTTATATTAAAAATTCATAAAATGACTAAATATTAAGCATAAAACAACAATAAAAATAGCGTTCAACAACATTGAAACAACATTAAAATGTGTGCAACAATAGTATAAGTAAACAACATAATAAAATAGTAATAAACAATAAGAAAATAATAATAAAAGTAAAAAATAGTAACAACAACAACAATATATCAATAATAACAAGACAACAAATCAACAAGATATCAATAACAATAATATGAGCATCGGTAACGTAATTTTAACAATTACAATATTTCACCGATGATTAATAACAATAATGTTTTCACAACAATAAAATTGATAATAAAACACCTAGTCAGAATAACACTTGAATCTTCTTTATTTGGTTGTAGGATTGGTTTAAGTTCTAAAAAAGTGTATCAAATATAATCAATATGATTTAAAACATAACAACATATATATATAAGTGTGTGTTATAGAGTATAACAAATAAAATATAGGTATAATTTTGGAGTTGCAACTTAAGATTAAGTTTGGAAGACCTTAAAAGTATTACACACTTAAACTTTACATACTATTTCGGTCCGGTCTGGATCGGTCTGGATCCAAGAGGTGAAACCAAAATCCAGACCAGACCAATCGGTCTCTAAAAAATAAGTCCAACACGATCCAAATGCATTCGGTTTTTACGGTTTCGGTCTATTTTGGACCGATTTTCGGTTTTATTGTTGGACCGGTCTGGATTTGAACATCCCTAGATAGAAATAGAAAGAGCAGTTTTGTAATTTTACAGTTGCATAGTTAATCAAATTGAATGATAATCATTTTCCTAACTTTTTATATATAAAGGAGTCTTCCTTGTATTGATTAATCAAGTTGAATGATAATCATTTTCCTCAATTCATAAGCTTGAAGATAACTATGGTGGATTGCAAAATTCACTAGACTAAATATAACTAATTATTATACTATAATAAAGGCATCTTCATCATTTTCATCAACAACTTCTTATTCTTCTTTTATGCAAGACATGGACTTGTATGACCTTCTAGGCATTGATAGCTCCAATGACCAAACACAAATCAAGATGGGATATCGCTCCTTTCTGACCCAAAGGCACGCATGTCATATTCTATCATGTGTTGGTTTTTCTTCTTCAAATTCTATGTTCTAGTGGAAAATAATTTGTTCTATCTAACACATTTTTTAAGAAATCAAAGTCATTTAAAAAAAATTCCTTCTTGGTGATATGAAGATTTTCATCCATGACCTAAGTGAAAGTGGACTTAACACAACATCTATCTCTAGAACCTTAAGATATTAAATTCATGGTTCTATTCATTGACTCATCCACTTCAAGACGGATAAGTAGGCGTGCTCCATAGTTCACAATAGAGGCAAAGCATAATATATTGCTCTTGGCTTCTATTAATATATTCTATATTCATAGAATTCACTCTCCCTCCCCCGTACAAATTACGATCTTGTTTACACTTATTGATTCGTGGTATATTGACGTCTTGATTCACTCTAGTTTACAACTAGGTTTACAAACAATGGAGAACTCATAAATTGGTGATAGATGGTGACAACTGAAGAGAAAGAATAAGGAACAGTAAGGATGTAAAAGTGCAATTGAGTGACCAAGTCTAATACAAAGACATGACTTGGTTTACTTCAATCAACCATAAATCTTATAATAGGAACCAAACCGCTCATGGATGGTTTGGTTCCACGGTTTTTGTGTTTTTTTAATCCTACTTCAATTTAAAGTTCATAATGGATTATAAGAGATATTGTTTGTACATAAAAAGAAAAATAAAAACACTCATATTATTATTATCAGAAAATATAAATCACAAATAGATGAGTAAAAAAATTAAAACTCATAATTACTTGTTAGTAATATATATATATATATATATATATATATAATATGTAATTTGGAAAGAAATAAAGCCAGTAACACATATAATAATACAATTCATAATTAGTAATATATATAACAAAACAATTCACGATGACTAAAACATATATAATAGTATGATATTTAATATTATAATTCACAATTAGTAACTTATATAGAAATACATATATAACAATTTATAATATTTGTTAGTTTCAAATTTTGTACCACAAAAGTTAGAAGACATGTTCCAAATCATTAGGATACTGGAAATGTGCATATATATATATATAACAATTTATTAACATATATAGCATAACAATTCACATAAAATTGATATGTGGTTCACTTTAGTTCCAACGGTTTCTAAATTTCTAAAACGTGAACCGATATGAACATAAATTAAAAAAATTCTAAATCGAACCTCGAAACTGGACTGATAACATTTTCTGGTTTGGTTCGGTTCCACCAGTGTCATGTAGTGTTGAGATAATTGGATTGGAATGGGCATTCTAACCGATCCGATCGCTGACCAAACTTGAAAACGACTCTAGTTTGTAGTCTTAACCGAATGAGGGGTTGTACCATTTTGAACTGGAGAAATTATGTTTCGACCATGTTAAACCCGGTTAAACTGGAATAACCCAGGAAGTGAACCAGACAGATCACTTAAAATTTAAAAAAGTAGGACATTACTCTAATATTTTGTTTTACTTCGATCCAAAAGAAGATAGAGATATGTTACTTTAATATAATTATACATAATTATTAATAATATAAATTTTGTATTTATATACAATTATATATTTATAATTAAAAATGATTAATTTATATGAAATCACCATGTCCGACCGAACGGTTTAACTGTTTAAACCTAATACAAAACTTCTTTCAAATTGATGTCAGCTCATGTCTGATAATATTGATTCATGATTTAAACCGAAATTGCTTACATCCCTAAAAAAAATGGTACGGAGGAAATAAGTGTTGTTGTGGAAGAAAACATACCTTTCTTATTTTGATGAAGACATTTGTTAATGGCTATCCAAGCCAGCACTACAAAAATCCTAAAACCAACTATATGGGCTTATTTCAAATCCACTCATTTACTAAAAAATTCTTAATCAACACCTCTCAACATAATTATTCAATCATATTATATTATAAATGACTCAAATATGGAATTATTCAAATAAAATTGAAAAAATATTATTAACTATTTATTATTATAGTTAATAATAATATAAATATAAAAGCGTATCAAATGTACAAACTAAGTATATCTCTAATATATAAGATATTTTATAGGTAGTGTACCACATATTATATACATCTGTTTGATTTGTTGGATTCAAATCTAAGTGCAGTAACTAATATATTTGATTACCAATTAGTAATTGTGTTATGAAATGGATTGACATAATGTTTGTTTCATAATAATTATTAAAAATGTATTGGAGAATATAAACCAAACTATGAGGCCATAAATTTTTTTTAACTCGGATTATTTTAGTGATTTAAGTAATGAATTTTTTTTTTGTTTCTCATAGGTATCTTCGTACTGGAGGCAATCTTGTCCAAGCCGGGAACATTCACAGGTATGTAAGGCTAACTCTCCCTGCAGATATTTTTTCCATCCATAAGACTCAAACCTAAGAACTTCTTTAGGGGAATCAAGCATGTATCACTTGAACCAACGATAATTTAAGTAATGAATCTATGGCTTTGTATAATATTTCAATTGAAATTAGTTGCCAATTTGTTTTGGTTTAGTTTTTAGTATGAGATAAGCAACCAAAGATTTCAGACTTGAGAGGCTTCACTGGGTCTGACCCATATACTCAGTTTGGCATGGGTCAGAAAGTGAGCAGCGGCGATAATTGTGGATGAAATCAAATGTATTGGCTGCTTAAAATGTGCATTGTTAGCTGAGAAGACTTTTGCTATTGATATTTGGGAATGACTAGATTTCAAAATAGAGAAAAAAAATATACACTAGTCTATGAGTGTTTATATACTGATACTTCATCATCCGTTATTGACTCTTCAAAAAAGTAATCCAAATGAATAATGAGTGATGTAATAATTGTGTATAAATATACTGATAGCACATAAATATTATATTCTTTAAAAAATATGTATTGATATCCCTTTTTTGTTACATTTTACCTCATATGTTGTGACTTTGAAATTCTTTTATAAAGTATATTTCTTGTTTGAAGAAGGATATTTGTCAGGTTGATACTTGTTTTTCTGTTTCTTTTGTTACCCATATTGTTTTCCAATTGTTTACTATACTCCTATTAATAGTTATGTTCTTGATGGTTCGTGTCTTTGAAATTTTGCTTCATTTAAAACGTAACCATATGGAAACTTACATTTGTTTAGGGATTTAAACAGCAGACTATGGTGCTCACATATTCGATTGCAACAATTCTAAATGTCATGAAAGAATACTTACTCACTAAGTCACGACCAGGTTGTTCTCTTTAAGATGTTTTGTGGCACTACCCAAAATATACAAGCAGGCTATCAAACATGTCATCCCTAGGATAAAACAGTCGAGTTCTTTGATATCAAAGTCTTACTGCACTGTAAGAACCAATCTCGGATACACCCACCACAAGGCTACTAGTGTCAATTCTCGAAATGCTCATAGTATGGCTCACCGTGCCAATTTTATTTTCCCACAATCTGACAACTAGTGTCAGTTCTCGAATTTCGGACAATTTGGCTATCTGTGCCAATTCTAGTGCCACGGAAAAAAGAAGTTTTCCGAAAATGTGTCAGGAGAGATTACGAGAGAGAAAGAAAGAGTTGAGTAGGAACTTACTCAACTTGGGACAAGAAAATATGAAGGGATGAGACTTCTATTTATAATATGAGATTTTTCAAGTTCATCCACCATCCAATGTAGGACTTGTGAGTTTTTTTTTTCAAAACTCGTCGTATGTGGGATTTGTGGGTTTTTTTTTCACACCAAAAGTCCTCACTAATGACCTGCAACAAATCAAGTTCCAACAATCCTCCACTTGAAATTAAAAAAATGATTTTTTAGAATTTATGTGGTTTCAATAAGATTGTGTGTAAACAAAGGTGTCACACGACTTGAACCTTTGCATAGTGAATAAGATCAACATTTTACTATAGTGGCTCGTAATCTTGAACTCTATCTCTGGCATCAAACCACACACAATCTTTTCAAAGGTGTATTCTGTAAAGCTCGTGCGTTAAAGGTCATGCACATCTATCCTAGTATAATAAACGCTCTAGAAATTTATGGCCCTAAATTTCATAGGAAATAGCCCCCACTTCCACATTCACATAGGTAAGTCTATCAAGGGTACTCTTCTAGTCTAGGTTCTCCATTTCAATTGGAGTATAGATCTCATTAAGAGTTTAATTCATCCTTACATGTATTACAAGAATCATGCTTCTCATAATTTTATAGCATATTTATTCTCGTATCACTTCGCAACTTGTTATTACCCATTGAACTTATTTCCTGGAATCTCTAGTCATTTAGGTCGGGTTAACGTCATGAGTGATCTTCGTTCTAAGGTCAATATTCTCATATTCTTAGAAGTATTATGGACTTTATCTCTAGTTAGTCATTTCGTCAAAGGATCTGCTAAGTTATTCTCAGTGTATACATGATTCATTATAACAGCTTCGGTAGAGAGTAACTCTCTAATAGTGTTGGGCTTACGACATATTGTCATTCCTTAAAATTATAAAAACAAAATGGATACCCCAAATGAAAATCTCTACAAGCAAGCTTCTCAACCAACTTGCGTCATCACTAGTTGTTGTTAGTTCTTTCATCTCAGCTTCCATAGTGTATTGAGCTAAAATAATCTATTTTTTTGACTTCTAAGAAACAACTCCACCAGCTATGCTAAATATATAACCATTGGCTGCTTTGCAATTATCTGAAAGAGTGTTTGAATAAGCACCATTGAATCCTTTTAAGACAGCTGGAAACCTTTGGTAATGTAATCCCAAGTTTATTTTTTTATTAAGGTACCTTATTACCATTTATGTATCATGTCAATGCTCCATGTTTGGTCTACTGGTAAACCTGCATAATAATCTCACAACATAAACAATATTGGGTCTAGTGCAATTAGTGGCTTACTAATGATGCCATTGATGCTAATATACGTAGTTTGTCTTACACCTTCACCAGTGTTCCCAAAATGTTTTACAATTAGATCATATGTGTGTTAGCATGTTTACAGCCAAAATATTTATATTTCTTTAAGATCTTTTCCACGTAATGAGATTGATCCCAAAAAATTCCTTGTTTTGTCCTAATAAATTTATACCAAGGATTACACATGTTTTTCCAAGGACTTTCATATCAAAGTTGTTACACAACAATAATTTTACATTATTCACAACATGAATGTGGAAACCAAATATGAGTGAGTCGTTTACATAGAGATTATTATAGTGCAAATGCCATTTTCTGATTTGTAATAAATGTATTTTTCATTTTCGTTCACCTTAAACTCATTCGAGACAATTAAATTGTCAAACTTTTCATCTAATTGTTTAGGTGATTGCTTAAGACCATATAACGACTTACTTAACATGCAAACCTTATTTTCTTGCTCATGGATTAAAAACCTTGAGGTTATTTCATGTAGATTTCTTCTTCCAAATCACCATTAAAAAAATATGGTCTTAACATACATTTGATGTACTACTAAATCATGTATCACAGCGAGCGATATTAGTACTCTATTGGATGTTATTCTAATCACAAGTGAAAATGTGTCAAAAAAATCTACATTCTCCCTTTGACTCAAACCCTTGGCTATAACGTGAGCCTTGTATTTATCCACTATATCATCGGGTTTCAGTTTCTTTTTCAATACCCACTTATAACCAATAGGTTTGCTACCAGGAGACAATTCAGCTAAATGTCAGGTTTTATTAGACTCTAGAGAATTCATCTCATTATTTATGGCATCTTGCTACAAATCAACATCTAAAGAAGTCAAAGCTTCTTGGAGAATTGATGGATCCTCCTCTAGTGTATAGACCATATAAATCAAGTTCATACTTTCTAGTAGTTCTTTCTCTCTTACTTCGTCTAGGTTTTATTTTCATTCATTCATTTTTATCATTATCTCTAATCACATATATGTGACTAGTTGATATACCCTTACTATTCCTCAATTTAAAAGGGAATTTCTTTTTATTGAAGTCAGTATCATTAGACTCAATGATCACTTATGCGTTAAGGTCATAAAACTTGTATGTCGTGTTGTTTACATCATACCCAATGAATATACAGTCATAAGCTCTACTTATGAGTTTAATTTTCTAGGGGTGTACTGTCATAAATGATTTTATGAGCAATTCTCTATATCTCATTGGACTAAGACTCTACTAATTTGTCATCAGTCATCTTATACTTGAGGTAGAGGCTAACCACATACTTTTTAGTCTCAGCTTCCTCACTATAATATTGTTTTCTCAAGTACATACCAAATTAATTTGGCAAACTTGTATGGGCTGTAGTAATCATAGAGATTATCAAACAACTCATTCATAGTGAAATTCTTATAAAAATAATCATTTTCATTCCAGAGAGCAATATCAATAGCTAGTTTATCCTTCTCTTTTTCTTTCAGCTTTTTCTGGCACCACTAGGACATTAGTTTTTAGAACATGGACAACTTTTCTCATGGTGGGAAAGAATTTTCACCTATGTTGTCACCGTTTATTAGTCTCATCAAACTGAAATGGTTTGTTAATGTCCAAGTTGTACGGTTTAGTAATATTCTCTATGAACGTCATTGTAGTAAGAAACGTCTTAAAATTGTTGAAATTATAGCTTACAATAATTATAAATGGTACAAAAGAATACTTACAGGTTAAGTCACAATCATGTCGCTCTCTTTAAGACATTTCGTGGCACTACCCAAAATGTGCAAGCAGAGTATCAACCACGTTGTGGATAAAACTTCTCAGTTCTCTCATCTCGAATACACCCACTATTATATGGCTATCAGTGTCAATTCTTGAAATGTCCACAATATGGCTTATCTTGCCAAATCTATTTTCCCACGATTTGACTATTAGTGTCAATTCTCGAAATTCTCACAATGTGGTTATATGTGTCAATTCTAGTGTCATGAGAAGAAAGAGAGGGAAGTTTGTTAGAAATGTATCAACATAGATTATGAGGGGAAAGAATAAATTGAGTAAAAACGTATATAACATGGGATAAGAAAATATGAAGGGAATATACTTCTATTTATAACATGAAAAAAATTTGAAGTTACTACCATCGAATGTGGTACTGCAAGTTCCAAGAGTAAATTATCT
Organism: Lupinus angustifolius; assembly: GCF_001865875.1. Classification (NCBI taxonomy): domain Eukaryota; kingdom Viridiplantae; phylum Streptophyta; class Magnoliopsida; order Fabales; family Fabaceae; genus Lupinus; species Lupinus angustifolius. The sequence goes on from NW_017725962.1 coordinate 15,941, forward strand.
ATAACTTTGGAGAGGATAAATTCAGCACATTTTTCTATCATCTTTAATTAGATCTTATATCCCAGGATAATTCATAAAAATTGTGTTGTATTATCTCTCAGAACATACTAGGTAGGAGTCTCATGCATTGGATTGCCACGTATTATTTTGTTGTAACTATTATCTGCAATAGATTTCCTAGTATCATACAGATATTTGGCTTGTGCACAAATTAGAAAAGATGTTGATTTTTATTTAAGTTGGCCAACAAGTAATGAAAGAAAATTATCTTCGAACTGCAAAGTTGGTTAGAAGTAATATTAGATTGGTTGGAACAATGTGCTAATTTTTTTTAAGATAAACTATCTTTTAGTTACTTGATTGTTTTGCCTTTGTAAATATGGTCATGTTCTGGATCTTTTTTAGTAATCATGGAACTATTGCAACTTAAGAACTATAACAGAAAAGTTTAGGAAGGACCTAACAATGTAAATGGACCAGATTATTTAACGAAATGTACCCAGATTCTGTTGCACTTTTTTGGGAGTCGTATTATGAACAGAAAAGAACTATAATACTTCTTGTTATCCCCTCTCCTCCCAATTCTACCCTAAGTCCCCAACTTCGGGTTTCTATATGTTTCTAAAATCCTTAGCAAAGGAACTTGTTCTACTTCTCATTCCCTTTCCTTCACTTAATTATGTGTCATTCAAACATGGTAAGAAACTAGAGATGACAAGCTCTGCCTTTCTTTTTACGAATATAAATCATTATTCATCTGTTTTCAATAAACTACGGTTGTTGAGAGGTCAAACCTTGGAGTACTTGATGTCCAAGCAGCCAAGTGGAAACGTAAGAGTAGATAACATATTCTCTCCTATACCGGAATACAATAGAAAAGAGAAGTTTGTTAATTTTTTAAACTTATTTTATTAAAAAATAATTTAAAATCAGATATGTTAGATATTTTAGTTGTGCTACCTATCATTAACAATAAGATTCAATTTTCCAGGCAATAAGATCAATTTTCAATTGGCTATATGATAAGTGTCAAACATACCTAAATTTTATACACTTTTATGACATTTATCTTAAGCATAATTGAGAAAAATCAACTTAAAAACAATACTTTTTGGATAAAATATCACAATCTTGTATATTTGTGTTTGTATTTCTCTTTAATGTGTTTTGTAGAATTTAGAAAGAAAAAGAAAAGAGAATAAAGACTCATTGTCCAATAGCAGGCAGCTTAGCGTGGGCCAAGCTACGCTGAGCTGACCTAAACACCAGCCTGGCACGGTCAGACCCAACCTGGCTCAGTCAAACCAACCTGTCACAGACCAAGTTGCTCAAGTAGGCAGCTTAGCGGACCTACTTGACCGCTTAGCCTAGCACCAGACAAAGTCTGACAGGGTCAGAACACAAGCTTGGCACGGTCAGACACAAGCCTAACACACGCCCAAGCTGCTCAAGCAAGCAGCTCAGCGGTGCCACATGTGTGCTCAGTGGTGAACCAGACACCTCACCAGGTCAGCAAGCACCAAGCCACATCTTAGTAAGCACGGTCAAAGCTGCTCAAGCAGGCAGCTTAGCGGTGCCACATGTGTGCTCAGCGGTGTGCACCAGAATTAACTTAGCAATCAAGAAACCATGAAATCATGCATGACCTCACTTCAAGTAGCCCACGATAGGCTTTTCAGGACTAGCTCACCATAGCTGGTCCCAAAGCTCACAACTAGCCTTGGTGAGTCAAGCTTAAGGAGGTGACCAAGCTACTTGACCAAGTGGCCAAATCCATGCTGAAGGGTTTGGTCAGCTGCTGAGCGGTGCAAACAAGCAGCTCAGTGGTGGCAGAGAAAAATCTATAAATAGGAGGGCATTTCCTTTATTCAAAAAACTCACTTCTTCCCTTAAGAAAAAACACAATTCTCTCTTCTTATTTCTTAGTTTGAAAGTTCGGTTCATAGAAGCTTTTGTAAGTAAGTTTTTAGTTTATAATTCAAGAGGGGAAATGAGAAGGCAAATGAGATGCAAAAATCCATTTTGTAATCTCATTTGGGACTTAAAGCATCAAATCCTTGGAGGATGGCTCATGCTCCTAACAATTTCATTTGAAAGTTGATTATGTATTTCTTCTTCTTCTTTTATTCTAAATTTGAATTTTAATCATTCAAGTTGGTGCTTTGGTTAATTTTATTTGCTTGAGGAGTTCTTAATTCTCTTTTTAGATTGATCACCTAAAAACTGATTTAAAGTCATGAAAAATCACTTGTCTCAAACACTTAACAAATAAACTAAGAAGTAGTTGTACTACTT
>NW_017725963.1:0-11384 GCF_001865875.1 Lupinus angustifolius
GGATTTCAGATCTTGGTGTTTGGAGTTAATCAAAGTAAAACATAAGAACTTGTCTAAGTAGTTCAAATACATAAGAAGTTGAGAAATACTTTCATCATTCAAAATGATCTTGTCTCCTCAAGAATTTGTTAATACTTAGTTTATATGCATATCAAATCAAATAAAAAACAACCAAAATATGTTCCTCATTATTTGTGCATTGACATATTCATATGATTCATTCTATTAGGCAATTCCTTGTAGTTTGGCATAACTCTATACTGTACTATAATTGAATCTTGAAAGATGTGTAAATTGTAAAATAGTAAAGTGTTATCAACAAATTTATTTGTTGAAACACCTTTTAATATACAAAATTGATGAAGCTAACTAACTAACTTTTATTTATTGTTATTTACATTCCACAATTTATTTATTCTTTAATATCAACCTTCCTTAAGGAAGAAGATTGGTTTGTTAATAAAAGGAACCCGAAAGGGAGTAAATAAATAAATGTCACTTAACTTTATTATTCTTTTGTACTTTATTTATTTATTTCTAACAACTAACTATTCATCACTTTTGTACATTAGAATACCATTAAACCGGTGTTGAAATTTATTCCACAAAACCGAGATGATATTCAAAGGTACTTAATAATTATGTAATAGGGGATTGCTTCGATATCATTGTACCGACGTTAGAATTTATTCTAACAAAGCCGAGATGGGGCAAAGAATGAATAACTTATTCACATGATTATTATAAGTAAGTTGTAACTAGAATATTCTTGAAACATTATACCGACATTGGAATTTATTTTAACAAAATCGAGATGACGAAGAAAGAATAAAACCAAGTTCACTTACTTAACCAAATAAACACATACCAAATAAAGAAAATTCCCTTTCAACGCTATACTGGCAATCACCCATTGCAAGTGGAAGCTCATCAAGACCTAACAAAAGGTGGTTCTATAGCTTTGAACATTGTTAACAGGCTTGGTCCCAAAGTATACTGGCAGGAGCTACATGGTATATGATTGGATTAGCAATTATAGAACTTGTAGCCACTTATTCAAATTGGGACCCACCATAAGGCAAGTGTACTAAATTGTATTTGGCCTAGATCACACCACATTTAGATCTATCAGACAATATCAAATTTGAAATTAATATTTTAATTACAAAACAATTCATAATATAATAACTACAGTAACAGTAATTGCAATAACCTTAAATATGACCACAACTATAATTTAAAATAATCATGGTAGCAATCATTAGTAATGAAAAAATATAGAGGTACTCAAGATTAAAAGGTTAAAAGCAAAGATAAGATAGATATATGTAATTAGCTCTAAAGTATATGAAGAAACACATGAATTATTACAGGTTGATTACAATGTTCCATTAAGAATATCATACTTCATTAACCCAAACTAAAACATGAAGCATTAACCCAAACTTCTTCGAAACTAAAATTTACCACTTTGTCCTTGCTTTCACCTATGTGAATTGGTTCACTTTCTTTAAAACTACACAAACAATTATTCCTATAAGAATAAAGATATATTTTCATACAAAACTTTATATAAGTGACATATATCTTTTATAAATTAATTATTAATAAACAAAGTACTTTATAATATATTACTTTTCTTATGATGTAGAATAATTTATAAAAAAATATATCACTTTCTTAAAATATATTTTTGCTTTTTAGCTTCTTTTTTATTACTTTATTTAGATGATAGATATGAGTGAGCATGAAATGTGGGCAGGAACGCAATTAGATTTTTTTTAAAGTAATTTCTTTCTAGTAAGTATTTAAGGAGTTCTTTTACCAACGGGCATTTGTTCCAGTGGTACATGTTTGAGTCTTGTGAATGGAAAAAATGCTCGTTGGGAGAGTTAGCCCCACATACATGTGGATGTTCCTGACTCAGACAGAATTGCCTCCAATTCGAGGATACATGTGGGAAACCAAACAAAAATTTAAGGAGTTCTTTTCTAACATTTTCTTCATGTGAGAGTAATTAAATAGATATGGCACATACAACTTAGGAAAATTTACTATTATATCATCTATCATTTATATTAAATTATCAATAATGTTTAAATTTAAGTGCAAGTAAAACAGATGAATGAATCATGAATGATTTACTGATCATATATAAAATTATTGTATTCTAATAATACATAAATATTATACTTGCTAAATATTGGATAAAGTAAAAGAATATATATAGTGAGTGAATCACGTGAGAACAATGCACTATTGTGAGAAATTAGAACAATTAATAAAGACTATTATATCTTATTTAGACATCAAGATTAAAAGATACATGCACATAACTATAATGTGACCAATAACTAATTTTTAATCCTAATTATCTATAATTGGTTATAAAGTCCATATTTATTATTCTTATATAATAAATGTTATATATATAGGGAACAATACTTCAAAAATATTTAGTATTAAAGTGTCTTTCATCCCAAAATGAAACAGCTAGGAAGATGATACCACACAAACACAATTATCAATTGTTAATTTATTTTAAATCAACTCAACAATTAGAAGGTTTCATTGTTGTATGGTGAAAAACATGTTTGTATTTTTTTATTTAATATTCCAGAAAACATGAGATTCACCTGTAGAAATTCTGAAAAGGGATAATATCATTTCTAACATTTTAAAAATGAAGCACTTAGATTATTTTAAATTTTTAACATTTTTATTACTCCATTCGTTTCATATTTTTTGATGTTTTAACTTTTAAATGGTATTCCAAATCTTTTGATATTTTATAAACTTAATACATATTAATATTTTGCTTTCCAAATATAGCATCATTTATTACTCCTATTTTTTTACCTCATATTTCTTTGGTTTTTAATGTACATTAGATTTGGTTATTTTAGTTAAATTTTATTAATTTGTTTTACGAGAGATATTAGCACTCTATTCGTCCGTTCTGAACGTTACCCTTCACTAAATTGCATGGCTTATTTTATACTTTAAATTTATTTGATTATTTAATTATTTACTGAAATAAATGACAAAACTTATTTGTTTTTTTTGTTGATCCTCACAAGGTGAAACTTTATTCCTGCGTATCTCTATAGTCAATAGAGAATTAAGACTACGTAATTCTTAGAGTAGAAAAATATTTGTTGGTTAAGTTAATTTTATTATTGTTTTTTAGAAGATAATGTTTTAAATATTTAACTAATACTCCTATTAATATGAATGAAGTGCAACTCATGTGTCCGATACCGTTCTTCATATTAGAGATTAGCTAAGATATTATTACCTTTATTTAAAATATTTCATATTTAAAAAATACGTTGTAGTCATTATTCCTAAATATTAATAAAGTGAAGTGCATCTCAAGTGTTTGTCACCGCATTATACCTTAAAATTTAGGATAATTGTTACTTTAATTATTATTAAATTAATTTGCATTTTTATTTATTTAATAAAAGAATTTTTCATTTTTACTAATTTTTATTATTTACATTTATAGTAATGTGATTCTAAAATATAAAAAAACCATATATAAAGTTATTTTAAAAAAAAATATTAGTTATTACTACTTAAAAGAGATTTTCTCACCACTTTATTATATATCTCCTTCAACAATATTATTATTTATCATTACTCTTAATATTAAAATTAAGGATAATATTTATAAATTGTTTATAAAAAATAAATGAACATTTATTTACTAAACAACGTTGTTTTGTTAAACTAAATGAAAGAAAGAATAGAATAGGTAGAATGATACCTAATTGAACTTGCAATATAGAAACCTACACTGCTGGAGATAGAATTAGTGTGTTGTAGCTTAGAAGACCATTGGACACGTGGCAGAACATGGTTGGTTAGATACTATACATTACGTGCATTTTGACACGTGGCGACGAGTGGCTGGTTGGACGGGGGTGCATAGATATGAGTCGTACACTCGTCTGCAGGGGATCTTGTGTTCCCACGGGTTGAATATTCCGTAGTGGCAAGGTGCAACGAAGCTAGGAAGCATTTCAACGTCTGATTGGTGGATCCTGAAGTCAACGCATATGAAGAATTTAGTATGTGTAATTCACAATCGTGATTCATTTCCAAATGGGAGCACATGACGAAACAGTGAGCCGGCCCGAGCTGAATCAAAACGCACACTTTTTTCTTTCACACTCGTGTTTACACTTTAGCCTTTCCTTTAAGATACTTTCTCAGTTTTTTTCCTCTATGAAACTTTTCTCTCTTTCTCTGTGTTTTTTCTCTACCCCAATACTCCTATTTATATTAAACCTATATCTACTTAAACACCTAAAATTAAGTCATTTGAATTTCACTTAGATAAACTTGATCACTCAATTTTAAGGATGCTGACCTACAAGTCAAATCTTAACATTTTTTTTGTTTATTTCCTTTTTATGAAAACAACGGAAGCTTCTAAATGGACATTCTTAGTATCTTTAATTATTTATTTTAATAAATTTGAAATAAATTAAAAATATTAATAAAAATAGTTTTAACTATTTTTTATTCATTTAATATTAAAACTTTGAAAATAACTAATAAAAATACCTTATTATTTATGTTTTTTAGAAAAAATATATGGCTTCTAAAGGCACACTTCTAATTTGAATTTTTTTGTTTTTTGCTTTTAATTTTTTTGATAAAAAGATGTAGGTTTCTAGAATCTATTTTTTGTTTTATTTTTAGAAAAGCATTTGTTTATTGTTTTTAAGTAAAAAAAATTGGGTTTTTTTTCCGGTGGACAAAAATGAGTATTCATACTACTTGTGATGAAACCTCCTTTATTTGTTTGTAGAAGACTTACGTTTGAGCCTATGATGAATGTGAGACCATGTGGTTGTCTATAAGGCTATATATCACCTAGAGGGTTCTGTCTTCAGATTGGTTGGGTCTGGACGTTTTCAGGCCTTTGTGGGTCGGTCCAGATCTTGGGCTTGCTTTTGGGTCTATGGGTTTTAATATTTTGGTGTAGGTTGAGCCATTCGTTTTTAGATCAACGACGGCCAATCAAATCCTCTTAAATCATGTAGGCATGGACAGTTGCTCCAATGTGGTGGTGTGATCATAACTCGAGCATATCATTAGACTTTATGACATTTTAGCTAAATGGTAGAGCACAATTTTAATCGCATGGTCAATGATATTCCTACATACGACACCAATGTTCTTTTCTCTTATTAGAATAATGATGTGACAATATTATTGTTCAGTTGGACGAGATTTAAATCCATCTTCAAATATTTGAAATAGCTTGATGTGACAATTATCTATCCTTAGAGTACTTAAGGTGAATACTAATCTAACTCTCAAGTCGGACTTTATTATAGACAATATATAGAGACAAAATGTATGGAGAAGTTAGAATTAAAATGGATAGATATAGAAAATAAAGTGAGAAGTTAGAGCTAAATAACAAAAGATGTGATGATATGTCTCTTATATTTATACGGGATATGTTTAATTTGAAAAAATGGCCACCACTATCATTCCTGATATTATTTTTCCGTCACGTACTACTATACACTATGCTAGATATCGTAATAAACAATGGTCATTCAACAGCGCAATTTTGAACGACGCTGTTAAAAATGAGGTGGAAGAACATTGACAACACATACTAAAGCATGCGATGTCAATGTATGTAACTTCAACAGCGCATTCTTGACATAGCGTTATTGAACATCAGTAACGTTAGCGCTGACTTAAATGAGCGTATTTGATAGACATCGATGTTAATGTTAATAAATTTCATAGGGCATAAATAAGAAGCGTTGTTGAAAATTACATAGTAACATCGCTTTCTTAATTATTCGCTGTTGATTTTATACAACATTTTAAGTGTCAAAGATATTAATGGTTGAGTAGTTATGCGTCCCTCGTTTGTTGAAATATTAATGGTTGAGTGGCTATGCATCTCTTCGTTTGTTGAAATGTTAATGATTGCTCATTTATAAATATTATGGTTCACTTCATGTTATATTTCATCAGTAAGAGTATGTGTTTCTATATGAGTATGTTCAAAATGTTAAAAGTGCTAAAGTTGTGTTTCTGTTTCAAAAGCATGTCAAGGATGTCTTTAACATCTTTTCATTTGGCAAAAGGACCCAAATTTCATAAGGAAAGTGATTGTTATACAAGATTTATGCTAGATGATGAAGATTTAATTTGTAAATTACTTAGTTCATTGATCTCTTTCAATTTTTTCAATTCATTTATTTCCCTCATTGAAATCTTTTGATTTTCAAAAAATGGCTCATATTTCAGAAGGAAAGTGGTTGTTATACAAGATTTGCATGAGATGAAGAATTAATTTGTAAATTATTTCCTTCATTGAAATCTTGTCAATGAGGTATTTAACATCTTTTTTCCAAAAGGAAATCAATGAACTCTTATATAAGATTTGTGTAGAGGAGTCGAGGAAAAAATTGTGGACAAGATTAATCTGCAAATCTTTCACCTCATTGATTTGTTTCTTTTTCATTGTATTCTTCATCTACCAAGTCATTTCGTTCATTATATTCATATGTACCAAATCATTTAGTTCATTATAATGTATTTTGTCTCTCTGAATGAATAATAAAACAATTATTTTGGATGTTAATTTCTATTTTTTGTTAATTATTTGAATTGTTATTTTCTTTAATACTTTTGTTGTTCCATATTAATAAACACAATTATATAGTAATCTACTTCATGGCAACTTCATCTTAATTAACATAAATTCATGTTGTATATATATTTTTCAGTTATGTAAAATATTAATTTAACAACGCATAATTACGAATACGTTGTTAATTTGGTTAATGAGTTCAGTTTAACAACACATAATTATGATTGCGCTATCAATTAGATTCTATTCAACGCTACGGTGCAACATCTAGGTAGCGTTGTTGATGTGTTCATGAAAATGAGTAGTAAACAATTGGATACACAACAACAGTGCAATCCTTAATATGTGATGTTAAAGATGTCAATACAACAACGTTATTGTTAATATGCGATGTTGAATTGTTATGAAAATGAGTAGTAAACAGTTGGATACACAACAACAACGTAATACTTAATATGCGCTATTGAAGATGTCAATACAATATCGCTATTGTTAATATGTGTTGTTGAATTATTAATACAACAGCCGCGTAATCCTTAATATGCGTTGTTGAAGATGTCAATACAGTAGTGCTACTTTTAGTGTGCGTGGTTAAATTGTTAATACAATTTAAATATCTAAAATGTGAATCGTTCCCTATAGGCTCTCAAACTTAATCGAAAAGAAAACCTCATACTCTCATAAACTTTCATACTCTCAAAAACCTCAAAAAACTTCATCAATGACTTCTCAAAGTGGCGATCATGATTCTAACAATGGTGACGAAGCAACACTGACTCCACAAGACAAGCAAATCGTTGCTCAAAATGACCTCCACGTGGAATGACTTCCATGAAGAATATCATTCCGTCAAGAAATAAGGATGTGAAGATAGAAGTTCAATGGAACTCTATAGGCCAACCATTAAACTCGAAGGGTGGCAACGCAATGGTAAGCTACATTAGTGTTGTTGTTAGGCAGAATGTGAAGCTAACATTCAACAAATGGAATGATGTAGGGAATATCATGAAGGAGCGTATTTGGAATGAAATAACAATAAGTTTATTTTTCATTTTTTGTGTTTACATGCAATGTACATATATGTGTTACATTTTCATGCAATGTACGTATATGCATGTGTTTGCATATGTGTTTTTTATTTCAGTCAACTTTTGATGTTGGTGAGGAGCATAAGTATTATATCCTTAAATCGGTTGGCAAGACTCTCTGATAATTCCGAACTGATGCCGAAAAATTACTCAGAGATGCTGATGACAATGTCAACCTAAAACCTCCAACTAAATGTGCAAATATCATTGATGAAGAGGATTATAAGATTTTTGTCACCCTACGCACACAAGACGAGTCTTTCTATGTAAAATCATATTCTTTGTATTGACTTTGGTATATATATTTTTGTATATGATTGTTGATATTAATGTTGTTTATTGTTTCAGAAATTAAGTAATGAAAATTGCAAGAGGGCATCCAAGCCTTTATATCCATATCGAGCTTCTCGAGCGGGGTATAGAAGAATCAATGAAAAAATTGTAAGTATTGTTAATTTGTAAGTACATTATTGGTTATCTTTTGTATGCATATATGTCTAATTACATTATTATTGATTATGTTTTGTTAGTTGGAGAACAAAAGTGATACACCTATCACTCCACATGGAGTAGAACTCGATGTTCTATGGTTGGATGCCCGTAAGAACAAGGATGGTATCATCGTCAATGAGGAAGTTCAAGAAGTGGCAATACGTATTGTAAGTGCTCATTTTTTAATTTTACTTAATTTCCATAGTTTATTTATCAAAATGTGATTAATTAACATTATGTTTTTTCTTGATTTGTCAGGTTGCCCTAAAAGAAAAGGAGGCAAACCTGAATAGTCGCATAATACTTGACAAGGCACTAGGACTGCCTATCTACCATGGCCATATCCGAGGTGCAGGATTTGAGGTTAGCCAACGGACATTTGTACCCCATCCAAAGCGTGCAACCAAATCCCAAATGAGCTAGGTTCAAAATCAACTAGATGGCCTCATACAACGGTTCAACGAATTTGAGCAATCATTTAAGGTGAAGGAAGCTGAGTAGCAATGACTAGCCAGTGGAGCTGGCATTGTTCCTTCAACCATCAATGAGAGTTGCACACCTACACCTTACAACATTCCCATTATGATTCTCATTCCTGAGGTAATTTAGTAAACTTACTTTTATTTAGTTAACTTATTTTAATTTAGTCGTTACTAATTATATGTTTTAACTTACGTACAGGGAATCAGTTTTTGCAAACTTTTCCTGGATACCCCAACTAGCCGAGTAGTGGGTGTTGGGAAAGAGCACAAGTCGGCTGATGCTATGCTGCATAATGCATGTATCTCACACTTGTTGGGATATAATGTATGTCCAATAACCAATTTGTCATGTTTATAATAATAAAGTTATATGTATTATCATCTTAATATCATATTCATTATTTATCAAAATAATTAATATGAAAGATTCTTGATTAAAATTAGAGATTTATTATTATAATAGAGATTATAATAATGAGAAATAAATCTTTTATAATTTTAATCCAAATCGTTCTTGATCATAGGATTATTGAGCTTAGGATACTATTATTCCGGATAGATCAATATATGTGTAATGGTCTTTATTAGATAATGATTAATATATCTCATTTATTAAATAACACGTATAAATGGTGCATATAAAGATATGACCAATGAACTGACTCAAAGGAGAATTCCTAATGATTAATATATTACCTTTGAATTGTCAATAGGATATTATTGTGAAGAAATATATATACTTAACCGTTTATATGCATTGTGTTATTCAGGAAATTGTGAATCAGGTCAAGTTATCATTCGATAACGATAAGTTGATTTTCCGCATTTGAGTTACTTAAAGTGATGTCCCGGAAAATGAAGGTTTTAAAAAGGAAACAATTTTATACAATCTCTTTATTCAAAAAAAAAAATTACCCATTTTTCCACAATGTTTTTTAGAAGTATTTTTCGGGGCGTTACAATTAATATGAAAGATCCTTGATTAAAATTAGAGATTTATTGTTATAATAGAGATTATAATAATGAGAAATAAATCTTTTATAATTTTAATCCAAATCGTTCTTGATCATAGGATTATTGAGCTTATGATACTATTAATCCGGATAGATCAATATATGTGTAATGGTCTTTATTAGATAATGATTAATATATCTCATTTATTAAATAACACATATAAATTGTGCATATAGAGATATGACCATTGAATTGACTCACAGGAGAATTCCTAATGGTTAATATATTACCTTTGAATTGTCAATAGGATATTCTTGTGAAGAAATATATATTTTCCTTAGACTTGAGATTATCATAGTAATTAAAAAGTTATTTATTATATTTTGATATGAGGCACCTAATGCCTTATGATATTAGTTGAATGATTATTGGGTATAATTAAATCCTTGTAGAATTAGTGACTAATCAAGAAAGAATCCATTAACTCGTGGTAATGAATTTGAACTCTATAGAAATAAAGACCTTGGCCAAGGGAAATTGAGTGAATGAAGAAATGAGTTTCTTAAGTCATTCACTACGAGTTAACTTATTAGAATTTGACAATTATACCATATCCTAGAGTTAACATAGAGTTGTAAAGATGGAAGGAAATCTTATATTAGTCTTCTAATGGTTTTAAAGTAAAAGATATTACTTTATTTCTATCCGGTCTTTAAGGAGTGTTACTAGATGCCAACCTTGATTAGTAAATTAATGAGTTAATTTACTACCGGTTTAGTAATGAACCACGGGGTTACACACTAACGAGTGTTCTGATTTTTGTTGGACAAGAAAATATTATTGATTTAATTAAACAGTTTAATTTTGTATATTTACTTTTAAGTGGAATATTATTGGATTTTTTGCTAGTACCGAAAATACAAATAATATTATTCAATCATCTTTAATATAATTAAGTGTGACTTAATTGTAATATTTCAAATGTTTAAAACTGATAGTCAGTTCTGAAAACCAAAAACCAAAAAATTATGTTGAATTGATGAGTGATTAATTGGCATTAAATGGATTCATGAAGTTTTGATTTTATGCTAAATTAATGTGTGATTAATTGGCACTAAATTGTTTGAGGGAGATTTTGGTTTTATATAAACCAAACCTCACGTGTGATTCAAAAAATCACACACACAAAGAAAAAAGTTTGTATCCTAATTTTTGGGTTGTTTGAAATATAGTAGTTTTGAGTTGATTTTTTATTTCCACGAATCAAGTGTTGATACAACAAAGATTGGTCTCGGTGTGGATACGCGTGTAGGACCTTCATACTTTTGAAGGATAATTTTCGAAAGCCATCGCAGTCTCCTGAGGTAATTTTACAAACCGTTTTGTCTAAACTATTATAGTGTATGCATATTTTAACACAAATAGATCCATAATTTTCCACAGTGTATGTTATGAACATGCATACTAACCTTCAATTGGTATCAGAGCGCTATGTTTAGTTCTTTCATGAAAAATAACATTTGCAACTATATGAAATGCATATAGATTATCACAATAGATGATGATAGGTGTAGGATCTAAAAAGTGACTACATGAAAGTAGTAATGTTTATAGGTGAAACAATGAGCTTTGTATTACATTAAAGTGTGATGTTCACACATAAACATTGGATGTTGCTTCTGTAATTTATTAAAGTATGACTTTAATTGTTGCACTATGAATGTCTTGTCA
>NW_017725964.1:0-7601 GCF_001865875.1 Lupinus angustifolius
ACGTGTTGGTGATTATAATTTCAATTTTGTTTCATTTAATTCATATAAAATTGTGATTTGGCTGTGAGTTATGAATCTGAAAAGTTGGTTTATAATATATTATTTAAGAGTTATTAATTAATGATGATTAATTAATGTGCTAAAATATATAAATTAGATTTATGTATCAAGGTTAAAAATTCTATAATATATATATTTGTATATATATTAATCATAAGTTTTATGTTATGAGATGTGATGAAAAGATGTGATGAACAAAATTATTTTTATGTTCTTAAAATTATTTTGTATAAGATACATTTTTTAGAACATGTTTATTATTTAATTTCAAGAGATGATCTGATTACCAGATGACTTGTAATTAAGAGGATTAATAGGGTATGTGATACCAATCAATTAAAAATTAATTTTATCACTAATCGTCTAGACTACCTAGGGAGTGCAAAGATTAATTCAGTTATACTTATAGAAATGACCTGACAAACAGGAAGCTATTTGTTATTTATTATTTTGAATAATATTGTATTTGATACATTTGCCTTAATGAGAAGTACTTAGAGGATCTTATGAGTACAAAATGTCTCATCCTAGCATCAATGAGTTCTGAACTCTAGAGGCGGCATGAGGACATGGACCCAACTGACATCATTGCACATTTTAAGAAGATGTATGGTGCACATAGTAGGACAACTAGATATCAGTTGTCTAAGACTCTATTCAGGTCCATGTTGGTTGATTTGTTGATGATCTTCAAGCTCTTATAAACATAAGTTGTCCTCATCAAAACCAAAACATATAGTGAGAAAGCTTTCCAAAGTGCTCCTCTTGACATGCACACTTTCAATCACTTCCTGAATCGTTCTCACCATTCATTGTTAATTTTAACATGAATAAGATGGACTGTGACTTGCATGAGATGCTAAATATGTTAGTTGACTATCAGAATCAGATTGGTTCTGGAAAGAACTAAGGATCTGTCTTGGTAGTTGGAAAGTCCAACAAGACAAAGGGCAAATGGAATAGTAAGTCCAAAAAGAAGCCTTTCGTCCCTAAAGGTGGTGTGACCAAACCTAAGGACAAGAAAGGTGGTGTTGACCAAAGCAATGCTGAATGCTTCTTCTGTAAGGAGAAGAGACACTGGAAGAGAAATTGCCACAAATATCTTGATTCTTTGAAAGAAAAGAAACAAGGTGAGTCATTAATAAAAAATGTTTTCATGATTTCCTTAACTGTTGTATTAGATACTGGTAGTAGTTTTAACATCTACAATTCATTGCAGGGACTACAAATAACTAGATGGTTGAAGAAGGGAGAAATCAATCTCCAAGTAGGGAATGGAGCAAGTGTTGCAACCAAGGCTATAGGATTAGTCTCATTAATAATGTCGACTGGCAATGAACTAGTCTGGGAAAATTGCTATTATGTTCCTAATTTTGTTTCGAACATTATTTCAATTTCGATGTTGGATACTCATGGTTATCGTCTTATTTTTAATAAAGGTGTTTGTTCAATTTATAATAATGACATCTTTTATGCGAATGGGTATGTCCAACATGACATTTATGTCTTACCTCAAGTGCGTTTTAATTCGATTATGCATGTTTCTAGTCTTAAAAGAGAAAGAGATAATCAAGTAAACAAAACATATCTTTGGCATTGTAGACTCGGTCATATTGGTGAGAATAGAATTAGCAAGTTGCACAAGGAAGGTTACCTTGACAATTATAATTATGAATCATACATGACTTGTGAATATTGTCTCAAAGGCAAAATGACCAAATCTCCATTTATTGGAAATGGAGAAAGAGCCTCTGAATTGTTGGGACTAATTCATACTGATGTTTGTGGACCCTTTAGAATTCAAGCTAGAGGAGGATATTCTTATTTTATTACTTTCACTGATGATGTTTCACGATATGGTTTTTTATATCTTATGAAACATAAATCTGAATCATATGAAATGTTCAAAAGATTTCAAAGTGAAGTGGAAAAGCAAACTGGTAAAAGTATCAAAGTGCTAAGATCCGATAGAGGAGGAGAATATCATATGAAATTTTCGAAAGCCATCGTAGTCTCCTGAGGTAATTTTACAAACTGTTTTGTCTAAACTATTATAGTGTATGCATATTTTAACACAAATAGATCCATAATTTTCCGCAGTGTATGTTATGAACATGCATACTAACCTTCAATACCATCATATGAAGGTCTCGATTGACATTGCAGTTGATGATGATGCGTTGCTGCCAATTCTTCTCGATGAGGATATCTTCATAGTTGGAGGGGCTATAGACACTTTTTTGGCTTGGCCAGTAGACCTTGTTCAAGTAATTCCTTCTAAGGTATGATTTTTTACCTTATGCTCACTCATATTATATATATATTGATCTATAGTTGATATGTTTTTTATTGAATATTTCAGGAAAATGTATATTCCACCCCAGTAGCACGTAAAAGACTAAGCCATCTTTGGGGGATCTAAGCTCAAAGCCATCTACTGAGGATGTGAGCTCCAAGAAGACTACCAACTGTTATACTCAATTGTTGGAGCATATATAGAAGTTGGGAGATGGTATAATAATTATATCAATTCCCAAGGAAGTCTTCAGGCATAATATTGATGAATACGTTGGCATCAATGAAATCCAGGATATATATAAACATGATTGTATATATATGAGGTAAATTGTGTTTTCTTAACTTCTCACTTTTGCATGGCGGTTGAGCCATATGTTGAAACACACAAGGAGATGTTGAGGAAGTCTTACCCAAGTAAGAATGAAAATTGGATTTCCAAAGAGCATAATCGATGTTTCATAAAGTGGCTAAAAAATCACATTGATGAGGAGTTGAATATAAATGCACATTTGGTTTCCGAAAGATTGTAATGGTTAGCCAATGGTTCAAGCATTCATGTCTTATCCTACACTAGTTACCTAATTAATGTATTTACGTTTTATACGAAAAAACAAGATGATCAAAGTAAAATGCAAAATAGTGGTGTGACTCTTGTTGCTCGAACTTTACACATGTCAAGTGCAAAAGATAGAAATCTAATATATGCGAACATGTCATACTTTAGAGTGATTGAACGAATATGGGAATTGGATTACACAATGTTTCAGATGCCGAGTTTTTTATTGTATGTGGGTTGATAACAACAATGGCTTCCGAGTTGATGAGTTAGGGTTCATGCAGGTGGATCTTAATAGGTTAGGATATAAAGATGAGCCATTTATTCTAGCATCACAAGCTCAACAAGTATTCTATGTTAGTGACCCAACTGATATGAAATGGTTCATTGTTCTTTTAACTAACAAAATAATTGTCAATAATATTGATGACCAAGAATATGAAGATATTGATGAAGATGATCCTTTTTATGGGACATATCAGTCATGTGAGAGCAGACCAACTATGGATGATGATTTATATACAAGAGATGATCAAGATGAAGGGCTTTGGGTAAATCAATATGCTCCTCCAAACAAGGATAAACCTACAAGACAAAAACAATCAAAGAAAAGGAAAAGGTAGATGCAAGTAGTCTTTGTATAATTATAGCTTAATTTTGATTGTTTGTAATTTGTATAATATTGTTTCTTTGTCATTTGTATAATTTTTTTATTTTTAATTATGTATTCTGTCAAAACATAATTGGCATGATATTCATTGTTTGTATTTTATATTGTATTGATGTTAATAAAATAAACGTTTGGCATGTATTAATGTGTTTGTGTTGTTCAGATTGTATAAATGTTTGTACTGTTGTGAATGTTTGTTCTTCTAATCAATGTATATGCATGTATTAATTTATACAAATCAACAACGAATTTTAGGGGAAGTCCTAACATGTGCTGTTGTAAAGATAACTACAACAACACTTTTTATAGAAAGCGATGTTGTACATTATTAATACAACAACGCTATGCGTGTGATACGTTCTTGTATTAAGGTGTTGTTTGAGAAAATTTATGAATAATACAACAACGTTTTTATGTTATTGTGCTGTTAAATATATGAACTTTAACAGCGCAGCAATAACTGATGTTAATAAGACCTATAAAATGTGTTGTTTATGTAAGACCTATATGACAACGCTTTTTGTGTGTTGCACTATGGTATATAATCAATACAACAACGTTTGTGAAGTATTGTTAATGATAGCATTATACTACTATAGTCAAACAGAAAGCACCCGAAAGTGTTGTTATACATCTAAAATAAGTGATGTTGAATTATAATTTTGACGTAGTGATAAGTTTATAGTAGACCTACATTTGAGCCTATGACAACTCTAAACTTTTCTTCTTGTATTTAATAATGTGGCCCGAGCCCAAGGGTGACTCCTATATTTCACATAGAGGTGTCAAAATGGGTCGGGCCGACCTGCCAAAGCCTGAATATTATAGGGTTTGAGTATCATTTTAGTTACTTTTTATTAAATGTGAGCTTTTTAGCCTGGCCCGATCGAGCTATATTAAAACCGGGTTCGGGACGGGCTTACCCTAACGGGTTCGGGCTACCCGCTTTTCCTTATTTTCTTAATTTTTTGGGGACCTTTAGCTTGATAATAAGCCTTAGGTAAAAATTATCTTACAAAATAACTTATAATAAAAATATATGATAAATATTATGTTATGAACTTTGAATAACAAATATATTAACCTCTACAACATAAATATTTATAAATTACAATAATGTTACTAAGTTAAGTGTTATATTATTTTTTCTACTTTGCATAATATTTTTTAAGCACAATAACAAAATAGTGTATGAAATCAAATAAGAAGACATTAAACCATATATATTTCACTTTTCATTGCTAAATTGTGTATGTAATTAGATTTAACTTCTACAACAAAATATAATAAACAAACTATGTTTTACAACAAAACTAAAAGACCAACATAATTGTTTGACATATAGAATTCATTCTAAACTTGAGTTTATATTATCATTACTATAAACCAAAGTAATAATATTTTGATAATATCCAAATGTTTATCTACTAAAGTGAAGTTACAAATTATATTGTGTTAAGGAGTGAGATTTAGTATGTATTATGCTAAAAATCATATACGTAGACTTGACATCACATCTTAACTCAAACACCAGACATTAGACCTATAAATTTGGTTGTATTGGCAATAACAAGTGTGTTAAAAAAGTTATACATTAATATCCAATGTTATATATATATTTTAAATGGAATGAATAAATATTTCTTAGTATTATGCGGCTCATCCCGCCACAACCCACAACCCACTTACGGCAGGTTTGGGCAACAATTTGACATACATAAATTGTATCCAGACTTTTTAGCATCACCCAATTTAACCTGAATTCAATGTGGGCTAGCCTAAACCCGTTTGGGTAACCTGTTTTGACACCTCTAAATTTTCACAACTTTGAGCTTGTTTTAGGCATATGTTGGTCGGTCCAAATTTTGAACACGTTTTTGGATCTCTGCATTATTATCTTCTGGTATAGGTTATGTTGTTGACTTTTCAGGTCAGTGACAACAAGTACAATCCTCTTAAATGTAGGAAGAAATATATTGTTTCCCAATATTAAACAGTAAGTTTTCGACAAAGCAACTATAGAAACCATTTGTGTCTGTCGGAGGACCTAAAGTCTCATAGACCTTTGCGCGCAATTGATCCCATCCTTTGAAGCTATGGGAAGTAGGTTCGAAATAGAATATGAAGGAGTCCACTTGTTTTGTCTTAATGCAGCAAGTTTGGCCAGAAAAATATGCTTATCTCGAGCGTGCCATCCTCATGAAAAAACGTGAGTATTGTTTGAACTTTGAAATTATGCCATACATCACATGATATGGCTACAGTATTACGGTTGTTATGAGACCACCACAACTCTGATCGGAATGTGACAATGAATTACAATAAAGCTACCATAGTTGGCCACATCACAATTACATTGGAGCACATGAGGCTACATTGGATTGCATTAACTTAAAATTCAAATTAGTCACAAATATTTTTCTCACTGTAACAGTTGGAATCTGCATCATACGACAACTCATCAACCACAAGCACGATTGCAATTTAACACACCATCGTGAGTCTAGGGCATACAATACAACAAGCAGTGGACCACCAACGGAACAATAACTAACAATCACCGAAAATTCGGGAGAGTGAATAAAATAAATTAATACCCCAATTAATGATACTAGTGGATATCGTCCATGGTTGATTGCTAAAAGACATTAACGAAGTAATCAAAGTCCAAAGGGCAATGAGAATTTTAAGTCAGAGAAATATATTTCTCACGTGAGAATTTATAAAGGTAATAATGTTCAGAGGAAGTCAGAGGAAGATTTTTCTCCGAGGCAGACAAGGCAATGAAGGGATAGATGGACTTGGGGCTTACACGCTTCTGGTTCTTATGTGGTTAAAACCACATATTTGGATCTCCTGAATCGAAGCCACTCTCCGTTTTGTAATGTTCTTTAAGAAGTGTTTGGATTAAGTATTAATTGTGTGCTCTCAAAAGTAACTAATTTTGTATGGAATCTTAGTAGAAGAAGGTTGCGGACAAAGGATGAGTTGTTCAAGAGGAATATTATTTTGAGGGTAGATGATATGATTTGTGCTTTAGGTAAGAACATAGAAACCACATTCGCTGGTTTGGCTGGAGAAACGCGAATCAATTCGTGAGTACCGATTCACGGTACTTTGGCGACCAAAACCCTTTGATTTGCATATTGATACTCAGTTCCAAGCGAACCACTATTAAAGATGTAATTTTTCTCATTCCTGAGCTTCAAACTGTGACCAACCAAATACGAATGAAAAGCCATAGCAAAAAATAGAGAAAGATGAAAAAATAAAGGAGGAGGAGCCATAGAGAAAGAAAACGGAAGAAGAAGATATAGCCAAGAAGAAGATGGAGACTAGGGTTTGAATGAAATTAGGTTTTGGTAGTATTGGATAGGATATTGAGCTTACTTAGATAACCCAAAATACTTTAATGACCCAATTTAAATAAAAATATTTCTTGAAAAAACATATTGAGTTGTTTTTTTTCTAAAAAATTAAATTGACTTATTCATTTACTTTCTATTTATAAAAAATAAACATCAGTGAAAATAACCAAATTATTAAATCGTATTAGATTATAAATGATTCAAATTAAATATAGAATTAAATCAAAAAAATTAAAATATAATATTTTAAATATATTGTTAATTAATAGTTCGCCATAATAATATAAATATAAATGTTGGAGCGGAAGACCCATGGAGAAAATATAATAGAGAAAATGACACCTAGAATTTAATGTGGTTCGGAAATTTGCCTACTGTTGAAAGCGTTGTTCGGTGTTTATTTTAGTTGTGGTTTTCTCCTCTCAATAAATCATCTTGACAGTAGTGTCAATTTGTTGAAAGATTAATACCCTCATTTTTGTTATGTTCCTTTTGTAAGTAAGAGAACTCGGTTTTATTCTTTGTTCGCCATCTCGACTTTGTTGAAATAAATTCCAACGCTGGTATAATTGTTTCAAGAATATTCCAGTTACAACTTACTTTCTTAATAATCATGTGAATAAGTCATTCCTTCTTTGCCCCATCTCGG
>NW_017725965.1:0-932 GCF_001865875.1 Lupinus angustifolius
AATATTACGACCATAAAAGAGATTAGGTTGTCACACCCTAACCATTGGTGACCCTAATATTGAATGGGTGATGAATGTAAGATCTTAAGAAAAGCATGTTTAACTTGGCAAATAAACTAAGTAGTACAACTACTTCTTAGTTTATTTGTTAAGTGTTTGAGACAAGTAATTTTATTGACTTGAAATCATTTTTTAGGTGATCAATCTAAAAAGAGCATTAAGTTCTTCTCAAACAAATAATATTAACCAAAGCACCAACTTGAATGATTAAAATACAAACTTTTGTAAATTAAGAAGAAGTATGAATTACATAACCTTGTTCAAAAGAAAATGTTTAGGAGCATGAGCTATCCATCCAAGGATTGGATGCTTTTGAGTTCCAAATGAGAGTACAAAATTGATTTTTGCATCTCATTTGCCTTCTCCTTTTCTCCTTTTGAATTCTAAACTAAAAATTACAAAACTTACTTGAAACTGAAAACTCTAAGCTAAGAAAGAATTCCTAAATGAGATAATTCTGTCCTTAAAGTATTTTTGAGAGAATTTTATGAAGAAATGGTATATTACGATCTGTTTTGCTCGAAGGAAATGACCTTTATTTATAGACTCCATTCCAGACCGCTGAGCTGGACCGCTGAGTTGGACTGCTGATCTATTGAGCTGGACCGCTCAGCAGCTGACCAAACCCTTCAGCATGGGTTTGGTCCCTTGACCAAGTAGCTTAGTCACCTCCTTGTGCATGACTCATCAAAGCTAGTTGTGGGCTATGAGACCAGCTATTGTGAGCTACTTCTGAAAAGCCTATGGTGGACTACTTGAGGTGAGGTCATGGATGACTTCATGGTTTGCTTGATGGTTAAGTCAAGTCTGGTAAGCACCACCCAGCGCACCTACTTCACCGCTGATCTGCTTTTTCAGCAGCTTCTTGTTAG
>NW_017725966.1:0-3898 GCF_001865875.1 Lupinus angustifolius
ATTCTCTCTTCTCTAATCTCACAAATGCAATGTCATGTAGATGCAGCAATTAACACGAAAATATGCTCTAACTCTCTTAAAATCTAACATGCAAGAATGAGCTTGAATTCTGAAAACGCAGTTTATAAAGAAACCATTCTGCAGCCCAGTTAATCGATTAAATCCTTGGTTAATCGGTTAACGAGTTACAAAATTGTAACTGATACGGTTTTCCAAGTTTTCTGTTCCAAGTGCTTTTCAAAAACTTATGTTAATCGATTAAAACTTACCTTAATCGATTAACTGCATATTTCTATGTATATCTTTAAAATAACATGTATATATATGATGCATGAACATATTATGAATATCATATCTCAATATAAAATGATTTAATGTATTGTGCATATGAGACATGTATTGAGTTTACCTAAGCCTTAGACTCAACCTAAACTAATTACTAGTCTAAGTCTAATACCAATCTTGAGGCTTAAGCACGTTGATTTGTTGATGATCTTCAAGCTCTTATGAAACACAAATTGTCCTCATCAAAACACATAGTGGGCAAGCTTTCCAAAGTGCTCATCTTGACATGTGCACTTTCACTTCTGACCGTGTTGACTGGGACGTGGCTTGGTGCTTATTGATCTGGCCAAGAGTCTGGTTCTCCGTTGAGCAGCTTGGTTGGACCGCTGAGCAGCTTGTTCAGCAGCTTGGTCTTGTGCCAGGCACGTGTCTGACCGTGTCAAGCATATTTCTGACTGTGCCAGGCCTAGTCTGGTGCTAGGCTGAGCGGCTAAGTAGGTCCACTCAACTGCCTAGTTGAGCAGTTTGGTCCAAGTCAGGCAGGTGGCTAGGTCAGCTCAACGGGGCTTGTTCCACGAGGTGCATGGTTGAGCACATTGATTTTCTTGACTTTTGTTGCTTTTTGACCATGAATCTTTTCTCTTCTTTTCTTCATTTTATTTCCTACAAAATACATAAAAAGGCAATACAAACACAAATATACCAAATTGTGATATTTTATACAAAAAGTATTGTTTTAAGTTGGTTTTTCTAAATTATGCTTAAGATAAGTACCATAAAAGTGTATGATTTTTAGGTATGTTTGGCACTTATCACCTACGTGCACAGCTGAAGAGCAACAAGGATTATTCCACTATGATAAAACATAGTAGTCAAGTACACCCAATTTCACTATCACTCAAGTATTTCTCACACAATTAGAACAAGAGAACAAGAAGAGAGAATATGCACTAAGCTAAGTATTTGATGTGTCTTACAATGGCATGGAACACTCCTATTTATATCCAAAGCTCTTGACAATTAT
This sequence comes from Lupinus angustifolius, assembly GCF_001865875.1. Taxonomy (NCBI): domain Eukaryota; kingdom Viridiplantae; phylum Streptophyta; class Magnoliopsida; order Fabales; family Fabaceae; genus Lupinus; species Lupinus angustifolius. The sequence goes on from NW_017725966.1 coordinate 1,310, forward strand.
GTGGCCAAAGGGAAAAGAGCATTAATGTTGATTTCACTGGTTTCACCATATCCACTTCTTTTAATTGGCTAGAAATTTTCACTTTCTTCAAAATGATCTCTAACCACTTCCTTTTTATTTGGCTCAAGAAAGTCTTTTCATTATCTTTTTCTTTTAGCCAATATTCAATAAATTTCCACCTTGGCTAAAAGACTATTATAGTTATTCTTCTGCTACTCTTCTTCATGCTCACTAGAGATTCTGAACATTAATCAAGTCTAGACAATGTCTGAACTTTGTAGTTGGAACTGGCTTCGTCGTCATGTCCGCCGGATTATATGTAGTGGGTATTTTCTCCACTCTAACAAATCCTCTCTCCACTGTGTCTCTGATAAAGTGCATTCGAACATCAATATGCTTAGTTCTTTCATGTTACATTGGATTCTTTGTCAGATGTATAGCCCTTTGACTATCACAATAGATGGTTGTTTCTTCGAGTTGTATACCCAACTCTTCAATTAGACCGTTCTCCCAAATGGCTTCCATTACATCTTCTGTTACTATGATGTACTCTGCTTCAGTTGTAGATAAAGCAACAATTGATTATAGTGTTGCTTTCCAACTAATAGTACAACCACACAGTGTAAAGACATATCCGGTGAGCGATCTTCGCTTATCTAGATCTCCAGCATAATCCGAGTCAACATATCCAGTGATCTTGTTTCCAACATCTTTGACTTTACCATACTAAAGCCCTATATTTTTTGTACCTTTTAGGTAGCGCATAATCCACTTCACAGCCTTCTAGTGAACTTTACCAGGATTTTCCATATATATGCTTACCACACTTACTGCATGAGCAATATCTGATCTAGTGCATACCATGGCATACATTAGACTATTAACCACACTAGCATAAGGTACACTTGCCATCTCCTCTTTTTCATTCTCAGTTTGTGGACACAAAGCCATTAAAAGTTTGAAATGGGTCGCCAATGGAGTAGTGACTGGTTTAGCATTTTGCATGCCAAAGCGTTCCAACACTTTCTCAATGTACTTCTTTTGTGATAGAAAGAGTGTCCCCTCTTTTCTATCCCTGTGACTCTCCATTCCCATATTTTTCTTTCCAGCTCCTAAGTCCTTCATTTCAAACTCTGAGCTCAATTGAGCTTTCAAGTTTCTAATTTCTGACATGTTCTTACATGCGATCAATGTGTCATCAACATATAAAAGCAAATATATGAATGACTTATTTGTGTTAGGTATTAGTTGCTAAAATACACCTAGAAGGGGGGGGGTTAAATAGGTGTAGCGGTCAGAGTATCCGCTTTTCTGAAAACAAAAATGCTGAAATAACCCCAGATTAATCGATTAACAGAATAGAAATAATCGATTAACGTTATCAATTTAATCGATTAAAATAGCTCAGATTACACAAACAGATTCGGTTTCTTGCACGACAGTCAACCGAGATTGAAACGAATATACAGAGCTAACAGATATATCAGAGTTACAACAGTATAGTATAGAAACATAATATTGCAATTAAAACAACTATACAAAGTAATCGATTAAAGCAATAAAGAGAAAGAGAAAGAAAAAGCATGCAACACGATTTTTATCCTGGTTCGTTTGCGTGTCCACTTTCAAACTACATCCAGGCCTCCCGGCTGATCTGGGAGATTTTTCTTCACTATAATTGAAATAATGTTTTACAAGCAATTCTTCCAATTACAACACTTAGACATTCACTTGAAACTAAAGAACCTTATCCCTTGGTTTGACTCCCTTCCTACCGCCCAAGAAAACCTTTCTTGCGGTGTAGCCCCAGCCAAGAACCTATTCTTTCTATCAAGATCTCTAAGCTAATGAAGATACAACACAATCTCGTTGGTGGTAAGACACCTTGAGATTCCCAATGTTACAACACTTTTTACAACAAAAACATAGAGTAATCTAAAGCAATTACAATGCTCAAATTTAACAATTAAGACCTTACTCTAAAACTCTAACACAAGTGTCATATAACATGATAATGCATTAGTTAAAAACAGATTTTACAGAATACAAAATCTTCACAAAAGCATCAATGAATGCATGAACATGTGAGATAAAATGATGAGAAATTAAACATGAAATGCCTCTCAATCCTAAAGCATAGAATTCTCTCTTTTCTAATCTCACAAATACAATGCCATATAGATGCAACAATTAACACGAAATATGCTCTAACTAGAATTCTAGACCACTGTCAGTTCTCAGTCTCTTGGTCTTTCTCTCGATTTGCTTTTCGACCAAGGTTTTCCATTGTTTGAACTTGACAAATGCTTCACTTTTGTGTTTCAAAATGAAAATCCACACCTTCCTTGAATAGTCATCAATGAATGTTAACATGTATCTACTACCACCATGAGAAGGTACTTGGGAAGGACCCCACAAGTCAGAATGTACATAATCCAATGTGCCTCTTGTTCGATGAACTGCAGCATTGAATTTTATCCGACATTGCTTTCTGAAAACACAATGTTCACAAAAGTCTACCTTCCCGACTTGTTGACCGCATAGTAATCCTTGTTTGGCCAACTCGGCTAGACCTCTTTCACAAACATG
>NW_017725967.1:0-916 GCF_001865875.1 Lupinus angustifolius
AGGAAATCAGATTTTTCTTCAATTCTGGAACATGCCTTACATCTGCCAACGTCCTTACGATCCTGTCGACCATCTTGATTCTATTTGTGCTGATGCCGATGACCTTGTAGGGAGCATTATTTCCCAAAAGGACCTTGCCCCCATCTAAGAGTTGGTAAGTGAAAAACCAATCCTTAATGGGACAAATGTGATATGAGCATCCAGAATCAAGTATCCATTCATCTTTTGAGTCATGCTTTGAGACTATTAGTGCATTTGCACTATCATAGCCATTTGCTACAGCTCCATCTCCATATTCATAAATCTTTTCCTTGCCTTTGCGCTCTGGGCAATTCTTTCTTATATGCCCCTCCTTGTGATAGTGAAAACATTTATACTTTCTAGGTTTTGCTTTAGACTTGGACCTAGATTTTCCTCTTTCACCAAATTGATTTCGCTTCTTTGTTCTTCCTCTAGCAAAAAGACTATCACCTAAGCCTTCAAATCTCGAATCTGATACTCTTTTCTTCAATTCTTTCGAGTTCAACGCCGCCTTTACTTCGTCCAAGGTTAGATCTTCTCGACCATACATCATGGTGTTGATGAAGTGCTCATAAGAACTTGGAAGGGAACATAGTAGAAGAATTGCTTGGTCTTCATCTTCAATTTTAACATCAATATTCTTTAGATCAAGAATAATTTTGTTAAATTCATCGAGATGATCTTTTATGGGCTTTCCTTCCTACATTTGAAGAGTATATATTCTTTTCTTCAAATACAACCTGTTGGTGAGTGACTTCGTTATGTACAGGCTTTCCAGCTTCAACCATAATGAAGCAGCTGTATTTTCATCTGACACTTCTCGCAGAAATTCATCTCCCAAGCACAACAAATTTGCACTATGTGCTATTTCCAAGTTTTCATCCTTCTCGTCCTC
>NW_017725968.1:0-9535 GCF_001865875.1 Lupinus angustifolius
TTTCTACCTTCCAAGGCTTTGCCCAAGCCTTGATGAACTAGTAGAGCTTTCATCTTCAATCGCTAGAGGTTGAAATCATTTTCTTCATTAAATTTCTCCAAATCAAATTTAGCACTCGCCATGATAACCATACACCGGAATAATATCGTAGTCCATGAACATACACCAGGAAAGTTCCCAGGAAAGAGAGGTGGCTCTTAACAGATACGCTTAAATACCAGGTCTTTCCTAAGACAGAATTTTCCTAGACATGCACTTTCCCACTATTATACCTTTCCAATAACAAGAACAATTCTTTTCTGCTGTGTAAGATCAGACAATGCTGCAAACACAGAGCATACTAAGAATTTTCTTTTAGATCGTACGACTTAGCATGCAAGAGCTCTATGAGCTCTGATACTAGTTTGTTAGAGCGGAAGACCCATGGAGAAAATATAATAGAGAAAATGACACCGAGAATTTAATGTGGTTCAACGATTTGCCTACGTCCACAGCTAAAGAGCAACAAGAAATATTCCACTGTGATAAAGGAGAACTACAAGTGTTTCACTCATTTCCCAAAATCCAAGTACACCCAATTTCACTATCACTATTTCTCACACAATTAGAACAAGAGAACTAGAAGAGAGAATATGCACTAAGCTAAGTATTTGGTGTGTCTTACAATGGCATGGAACACTCCTATTTATAGCCAAAACTCTTGAAGATTATGTGGCCAAAGGGAAAAGAGCATTAATGTTGGTTTCACCATACTACTTCTTTTTACTTGGCTAGAAATTCTCCATTTCTTCAAGATGATCTTTAGCCACTTCTTTTTTGCTTGGCTCAAGAAAGTCTTTTCATCATCTTTTTCTTTTAGCCAATATTCAATAATAAAGAACATATTGAATATATTAACTAAATATATTTATAACGTTTCAATACTTGATAGGGTAACGTACCGTATATTACGTACATGTACCCGTACCGAAAAGAACCGCGTATCATATGAGCATGTGTAAGAATCATGGTAAATCTCTTGACCACTTATTTATATCTTGTGAATTTGCTTCAAATGTGTGTTGCAAATTCCCTTCGTGGTTACTTCATCCATCCTAGACTCCTTTATTTTGCATGAGTCAATTGGCAGTACTAATAGAATTAAGTTATGGAGGATGATTTGATTTATTGTGGTGTGATCAGTATGAATTATGAGGAATGAAACAATATTATGAGGAATAAAGTTATGCTTTGGTTTTCTTCTTTTGCTTCTAATATTATTATTGATTTTGCTAATTGGTGTGTTGATTCTAAAGCTTGTATTTATTTAGCTTGTAAAAATATAGCTTAGTGTTCTTTTGTATTGTTTGGGTACCTGTTGTGCTCAGTTTTAATACATCTTTTACTTAGTTTCGTAGCATTGTCCCTGCATTTTCAGCATCTTTTCTTTGTCCACTTGCGATGAGTTGCAAGGTGTTTCATTCACTTTCATTTGTTTAAAAAGTCAAATTAGATCCAAATATCATAAAAAGAGCAAAGTTAGTGGAGAAGTAGTGCAGTGATTGTTAGGGAGAACTTAGTGCAGTTACTAATCTTTGATTACAAATTAGTAATTGTGTTATGAAATGAATTGACATCATGTTTGTTTCATAATAATTATTAAAAATATGTTGAAGAATATAAACCAAACTATGAAGCTATACAGTTTTTAACTCGGATTATTTTAGTGATTTAAGTAATGAATCTATGACTTTGTGTAATATTTCAATTGAAATTAGTTGCTAATTTGTTTTGGTTTAGTTTTTAGTATGAGATAATATGGTGCAGAAGCAACCAAAGATTTCAGACTTCAGAGGCTTCACTGGGTCTGACCCATATACTCAGTTTGGCATGGGTCAGAAAGTGAGCAGCGGGCGATATTTGTTGATGAAATCAAATGTATTGGCTTCTTAAAATGTGCATTGTTAGCAGAGAAGACTTTTGGTATTGATATTTTGGGAATGACTAGATTTCAAAAAAGAGAAAAAAAAATATATATACACTAGTGTATGAGTTTTACATACTGATACTTCATCATTTACTCTTCAAAAAAGTAATTCAAATGAATAGTAGATGATGAAATGATTGTATATAAATATATTGATAATACATAGATATTATATTCTTTAAAAATATGAATTGGCATTATGATCATTATCCTTTTTTGTTACATTTTACCTCTTATGTTGTGACTTTGAAATTCTTTTATAAAGTATATTTCTTGTTTGAAGAAGGATATTTGTCAGGTTGATACTTGTTTTTTTGTTTCTTTCATTAACAGTTATGTTCTTGATGGTTCATGTCTTAAAATTTTGCTTCATTTAAAACTTAACCATATGGAGACTTATATTTGTTTAGGGATTTAAACAGCAGACTATGGAGCTCACATAGTGACTTGCAACAATTCTAAATGCCACAAAAAAAAATACTTACTCGCTGAGTCACGACTAAATCGTTCTCTTTAAAACGTTTTGTGGCACTGCCCAAAATATGGAAGGAGACTATCAAACATGTCATCACCAGGATAAAACAGTTCAGTTCTCTAATATCAAATTCTTACTGTAGCGTAAGAACTGATCTCGGATACACCCACCACAATATGGCTAGCGTGGGACGGGTTGAGACGGGTTAAGCATGTCCCTCACCCGTCCCTAAATATTGATCGGGCCAATTTTTGAACCTAAACCCGTCCTTAATTAGGATGGGACGCGTAAGGGACGAGTCCAAAATAAAACCAGTCAAGATAGGGACGAATCTATGTTGGAAAAGGACAAAATGATAAACGTAGATTTTTTACTCAAATCTTTAAGCATGCACAATAAAAATTATCAAAAATGTATATAAACTCAACTAAAACATGCATCTCACATACATCAGTATACAAACTACAAACCTTAAATTGCACAATTGAAACTAAAAACTATCACAATCACGTGACTGAAAATTATAGAAGACATTGAAAATTTTAGAACAATTTAAATTGTCTAGTGTCAACATAAGCTGAATATTCTTGCAAATGATAAAAAAATACATGAGAAATGAAATGACAACAACATGTCAATACTCAAAAGTTTACACCAAAATGAATACAATAACTCGCTATTAACTAAAAAATGAAACTTAAATTGGAGTTCACACAAAGTACACAAAAACTAAAAATTAACTGGTTTTCTATCAATCAAGATTCATAGTTGCATGCTCATCTTTAACTCTTTGTGACTCGGGAATCTTTGCCACCACCTCTACAAGGTGAAAGTACAATGTGTCAAGAGAGCACTTAAGCTTGCCTGTGTTTGATGAAGACAAATGACTTAGTCAAAGCTTAAAGACAACTCAAAAAATCAACATGTCAAAGATTCAAGAGCTTCATATCTAGACTAGAGTCTTAGATGTGTCTTAGTTATTGAGTCTAGGTTAGGTAAACCTAGAGGCAAATCTTACGAAGTCTAAAAACTATCATATCATTTACATGTGACATGCCACAAAGTCTAAAAACTATCATATCATTTACATGAGACATGCCATCTAGTTTATTATATGTTCATGCATTAATCATACATGTTATTTGTGCATTTTAGGCATAACATAAAGGTAAAATATGTATAGTTGATAAATATAACATATAGGTAGTTTACCAATTAACATCTTAACTGAAAATATGTCAGTTAATGGATTAAGTAAAGCTTTAATCGATTAACGTGAAAACAGTTTTCAACAGTTTAAACAGATAACTGAAAAAGGGATTTCAATTACTCTATAACAGCCAGTTAATCGATTAATAGGCAACATAATTGATTAACTAGGTAAAAATCAGCTTTTCTATATAAACTGTATTTTTAACAGATTTCATATACGATTTAATACATTCATTCATTCATATTAGAATTGCTAAGTTGCGTATTTTCATGTTCAATGTATGTCATATAGGCAGAGAGAATTGCATGTGATATTAGAGTGAGATAATATTATGCTTAGGGATTAACATGTCATCCATTGCATATTATCAAATGTGTTCATCATCCTATCTTGTTCTTGCATGATTCTTTCATTACTGTTTAGAGATTTCTTAAGGGTAGAAATTACATGTTCTTCATGATTCTGATCTTATACATGTTCATAGTAATTGTGAGATTTGTATAGAGTTTATAGCCTGTTCTTTCTTGTAATATTTGAGCTATTTTAGTGCTTCACATTACTCTGTTTTTTGTGTAACAAGGAAATTCGTCTCTTGGTGTCGTACCACCAAAGAGATCAGGGAGTATTCACCAAGACTTGGAGATCTTGAGTTTATAGCATACTCTTGGCTGGGGCTGGATTGTAGGAAAGGTTTTACTAGGCGATTGGGTAAGGTCAAACCAAGGTAGAGGTTATGGGAACTCAAGAAGGTAGTGTTCAAGGTCTTGTAACTAGAAGTGTGTATGTAAGACACATTGGTTTCAATTTTAGTGAAGAAAATCTCCCGGATCAGAGGGGAGGACTGGATGTGGTTTAACAGTGGACCGCAATACGAACCAGTATAAAAACCTTGTTGTAGGCTGTTTCTTTCCCTTATCTCTTTACTGTTTTTAAGTAGCTTTTAATTGCCTATTGTAGCTGATATTTTGAATATAGTATTACTACCAAATAAAGATCATTTGTGTTCAAATATATCTGCTATATCATTTCTGTATAATCTGTAATTGACTGTGTAATTGAGTCATTCAGCAACTGCTAATTCTGTGCGACTTAATCGATTAAGTCATATCTTTAATCAATTAACTGGGTAATTTTCCAGAATAGCGCTTTGGTGCAAATAGCGGTAAGTGAGAACTGCGGCACCTATTCAACCCCCTTCTAGGTGTATTCTATCACTGATACCTAAAACAAGGATCATATGATAAGTGGTGTGGATATGTTGTGTGGGCTTATAGGTATTTGAGTTAGTGGGCTGAACATAATGGGTATTGATAGATGTTTATTTAACTATTCTTGATATATAACTATAAGGGATGCGTCGGGTGACCTGGACATATACCCGAACCCGTCCTTTTTTGACGATGGGTTTGTCCCTTTTAATCGGGTCTGTCCTTTTTTATTTATTTGGATAGGTCAGACCCGTCCCTAAGTCATCGAGTTGAAATAGGTCTACGGGTCAAGTCGGGTCGTGCTCATCCCTACATTTAAGCACAATAATAAAATAGTGCATCAAATCAAATAAAATAATGATTAAACCATATAGACTTTTAATTTCTTAATTGTGTATTTAATTAGATTTAAATTTTACAAAAAAGAACATAATAAAGAACAACATGAACGGCGCTATGTTATTTTCAGGGTGTGCAAATGCACACCATGATTTTTTTTAAAAAGATGTGCATATTATTTATAGAAAGAGAAAAAAGTGTATGTGTTGACAATTTATGACTTCTATACAGTGTCATTATATCGCCCACCAACCATCTTTAATTATCATTGACTTTTCAAAAAAAATCCAAATGAATGGTGGATGATATAGTAACTATGTATAAATCTTTACATTGATATTGCATAGATATTATACTCTTATTTATATCTCTACATGCCCAATTTTTTTTTTTGTAAACAGCATGGCATGATTTGTGAAAAGCAAATAATTATTATTGTGTTGAATTATTTTATAATATTATTGATATTTGACTTAATGAACTTCATGATCGTTTCTCTGAAAGAATTACTCAATTATTTCTTTGAATATTGTGGTTGAGTTAAATTGATTTCTTCTCTAATTTTGATATGGCAAAATTGGTTGAGTTTGCAAACTTTTATCCACGGCATTTTTGTTCAATTGATTTGATTGTGTTTGATAATCAACTTGAGATTTACATCATTGATATGCATAAAAATATTGGATTTGCTTATATGAAAGGAATCGATAATCTTTAAGTTATGTTGGTCAAAATTGGAAGGCGCATAAATCCCAATTAGTTTATCTTCTCTTGAAGTTAGCAATGCAACTGTAGAAAAAGTTTTTTCAACTATGGAAATTGTGAAAAATAGGTTGCGTAATCGAATGAAAGATGCATGGATGAATGACTAACTAATGACTTATATTTAGCGAGAAGTTTTCAACAACATTGACAACAAATTGATCTTTCAACAACTTTAAGATGTGAATCACATAGAGATTAATTATCAAATATGTAATTTATTTGATTAAATAAATTTAAACTTTGTAACTTGCCATTAATATTTTCATCCTTTTATAATTCATAATATTTTTTATTTTAAGTTTTAACACATTTTTCACACTCTGTCTATAGGTCCTAGATGAATCACTGAAGAATAATAACATTTACAACAAAATTAAAAGACGACATAATTGTTTACTATATAGAACTCCTCACAACTAAATATAAGCCTTAACAGTTCACAATAAAGGTGTTGATAATGAGTATACAAATGATCTTCATATAAAAGGAAAAGCGATTGAGGTAATCAAATATCGTGGGATAATCGGCTCCTTATTATACTTAATTGCTAGCCGCCCCGATATTATGTTTAGTGTTTGTATGTGTGCTAGGTTTCAAGCTTTACCAAAGGAATCACATTTTATTGCTGTCAAATGTATCATGAGATATTTAAAAGGATCAATAAATATGGGATTATGGTATCCTAGGGATGCCTCCTTATCCTTGGTAGGTTACTCCGATTCTGACTTCGCTGGGTGTAAGTTGGATCATAAAAGCACTAGTGGGACTTGTCACCTATTAGGCAGCTCCCTAGTTGCATGGCACAGCAAAAAGCAAGCGTGTGTTGCTTTGTCCACCGTTGAAGCGGAATACATTGCTGCTGGCGTGTATTGCGCTCAAATCCTTTGGATGAAGCAGCAACTTAAGGACTTTGGGCTCATATTAGAAAAGATCCATATCAAGTGTGATAACACGAGTGCCATTAACCTTTCCAAGAATCCCGTTCTGCATTCTAGAACAAAGCATATTGAAATAAGACACCATTTCTTGCGTGATCATGTTCAAAAAGGTGATTGCATATTAGAGTTTGTTGAAACTTCTAAACAATTACCATATATTTTCACCAAGCCCCTCTCACGAGATACTTTCTATGTTCTTCGAAGAGAACTAGGAATTCTTGATGAAAAATATCTTGATTAATTCCTCTTTTGTGATTGTCGTGCATGATCTATTTGAATGTGTCAAACATTATGATTAAAATGCTTATGACTTTTTTTTAAATCATGATTATGTGCCTAAAATCATTTGAACTACGTGTAATTGCTTAAAAACATGTGCACGCTTAAAAACAGTCAAAACGTTGTATCTGATACAGTTAATCGATTAAGACAATGAATTAATCGATTACCTGGATAATTTTTTAAAACCTGTAATTTTTTTAACAGTTAATCAATTAAGTCAAACCAATAATCGATTAACGGGTGCTTTATATCAGAAACAGTGGCATTTTTTTTCAAAACCTCATTCATCGCTTTTCTCTCAAATCTCAGAGGAACAAGTCCAACACTGTCCTAAGCTTCACCCTAGCCCCAAATCCATTCCCTCCACTACATTCCAACTCCATTATCTATCTTCCTCATCCTCCATTTCCAAGAAACCCACTTTCCCCAAACTGAAAACCCTAACCTAGGTTTCCCTAAATCCTTCTTGTAAACCATCATCACAGTTTAGCTCTAATTACAAAGGACAAAGGACGTGGAAAAAGAATCAAAACAACCGCGATACGTCCACCGCGTGCTCCAAGAGTCGTACCTTCTCAACCAGCAAGGGAGGACCCCGGGGACCCATATTACTCACTGATTTTACAAGAAACAAGGTTGCAGAAATTTCAGGGAAGAAAACCTACATACATTCGATTTACTGATGTGGATTGGCTTGTGGAACAGAATTTCGAGTTCCCGATTGGTTTGCAAGCTCAAGGGGTTGTCCCCTTCTTGGAACTGAAAGGTAACATTTACCCTGCTCTAGTTAGGGAGTTCTACTCGAATTTTAGATATAAGAATGGGAAATATTAGTCGATGGTAGCTGGAAAGTTGTTTGAAGTCACTGAAGAAATTTTTATGAATGTGGGTGGATTAGCTACTTCTGGTGCTAGTTTGAGTGATTGTGGTTGGGCTAACGACCACTACTTCGATGCTGTTGAAGTGTATAAATCGTGCCTGCGTAGACCACAACTCTATGTTCAAGGCGAATTGACTAAAGTTGGATCTCTGTCGGTAGAAAATAGGCCCATGCACTACTTGATTGCCTACATTTTAATTCAGAGAAACACAAATCATGCACAACCCACTTTGAACAATTTGAGATTTATGTTTGCTGTGAAAGAGAACATCATGATAAATTGGCCTGAAGAAATCTTGAAGGTCATGTATAGCGTCTCTACCTCTCAATCAAAACTGCTTCCTTATAGTATCTTTGTGTCCTGAATAATTGATTATCTACATATTGACATCTCGGATACTATTGTGATGGACTGCTCAGATAAAGAACACATGATTGGTGAGTTTTTAATTCACAAGATGGGCATCTACAAGTATGGCAACACTTGGCAATATCAAGAAGACTACAACAACGTAAACCATGACTCTTCCAGTGAAGACGATCAAGACATTAATCAAGAGCCTTTTGCTGCAACTTAGGGGGAGCATTCAGGACACGCATCTCAGGGATCTGTGTTTGGAAAAGCCTATATGGATGCTATGGAACAACGGTTGAATAATCGGACAGATCTTCATTTTCAGTCGCTTAAGGATTCGCATCATACGGATTTGGAGTATTTTGAGGAGCGTCAGAATGAGTACATTGACAACCATTATCAATCCTTGCGGAACTTCATTCAAACTACTTCTGATTCTCATACCAGAAGAATGTGTGTTGAGCTCAACAAGTTGAGTGTTCTAATCAAGGGTAGTTGTAGCCCGTCGACTCCTGACAACCAGAATTCTCCATCTCATCCTTAGATAGAAAGCCTTAGAACCTTAGGTTATCCTTTCTTAGCTAACGTATTTTTGTCGTTCCTGTTTCTCTCTTGAGATTCTTGTCTTTGTTGAAAATTGCTATTTCATTTCATTTTGGATTGTAACTAACTCTAATCTACTGCTGCACTACTATGTTACATGTTAAATCCTTTCGAATTATTACGTTCTTGCGTGAGTTTTAATTATGTTCCATATAGCACTTTATGTTGTTTGTAATGAATCTTGATCATGATTGGTATATGTGTCAATGTTGAATGATTGTGCCTGCTGCAAAATACACAAATTTATCAATTGCGTAATCATTCCATGCTTAATTTGATCATGCATAATCGATTAAATACAAATTTATCAATTCGTAATCATTCCGTTGCTATCTGGTGTGCTTTTAATCGATTAACAAGTACTACTTAATCGATTAAATGCAGTAAAAACTGTGGATTTGTTCAAGCTTCCTCCAGTTGGTTATTTAGTTATCTACCCATGAATAACTGATTAATTACAGTCTGTTAATAACCCTTATAACTCTCCTAACTTTTGACTAGAATTGAATAC
>NW_017725969.1:0-385 GCF_001865875.1 Lupinus angustifolius
TTTGATGAAGACAAGGTTCTAACAAAGCTTGAAGATGGCTCAACAATCAACATGCCTTGTGCTCATTTGGTCATATCTAGACTAGGAGATAAATTGAGTTTATAACCTAAGTAGTCTGGGATGTGTGCCGTAGTAAGTGAGTAAAGGTTAGGTGAACCTAGATGTTAGTCTCTTAAGCCATCACAATTGAACTACCATATTCAAGAGATGCATCATCTAGTTAATCTTATGTTCATGCATATATCATACATGTTATCTATGCATATTAGGCATAATATAAATGATAAAACATGTATACATATTGCACATAACATATGAGAAGTTTGCCTTGTGAAACATATGCATAAATGCCCCAGTTAATCGATTAACGTGGTAGCTTAATCGA
>NW_017725970.1:0-46092 GCF_001865875.1 Lupinus angustifolius
CTGTAAGTCCGTTAATCGATTAAATGGTAGTCTTAATCGATTAACGTGTCTGTTTTGTGTTATAACTGAAATTTGTTTTTGCTGTTATAACTGCTTAACTATTTAACTGTTTTTGCAACGGCTTAAACCACTTATTCTCCATGCTATAAATACGAGGCTTCACTTAGAACTAAGTAGCATTCATTCTATTTGTTTAGGGTTGTATTAGAGAGGATTTTGCATTCGTATTTTTACTATTATTTGCTTGAGAGTTGCATGTGTGAGAAGAGAGATTATGCTGTTTTTCTATAACATGCTTTATGTTTCTGCATAATTTGATATTGCTCACATGATCATGCATTAGATTCTGATTGAAAGAAACCTGTTGTATACTGTATTCTGATTAACTCCTTTCATATTGATGGCTTAATTGATTAGGATAAGGGTTAATCGTTAGTCTTTACATTGTAATATCTTAGGTTTTATGTGCTTAGAATACCTTGATTTTCACGTGTGTTGTGCAGTCTGGATTTGTCTCTTGGTGTGAAATCACCACAGAGATTGTAGTTCTTCACCAAGGCAGGGAGGTCTTGATTTGAGGATAAGATTCTAGGTTGGGGCTTGTTCGCGAGAAAGGTTTTCTCAAGAGGCGAAAGGGTAGAAGTCAAACCAGGTTTTAGAGATCCTAGATTTCAAGAAGGGAGCATCCCTTGTGCTTGTAAATTGAATTGGTAATTGTATCTTAATTCAATATTGTGAAGAAAGAAAATCTCCATGATCCAGAAGGTGAGGCCTAGATGTAGTTTGTAGTGGACTGCAAACGAACCAGGATAAAAATCCTTGTGCACTGTTCTTTCTTTCTCTCCTTATCTTTCTGTTTCTTGCATTGATACACTGAATATATACTTGAGAATTTGGATATCTGTTTAATGTTATATCATTAACACTTGTATGCAATAATATCTGAAATATATATGTTTAAAGTGTATCTTATTGAAAGTGCAAATTGCTTGTTCTGTTAATCTGTTCTGTAACTGTGTTAATCGGTTAAGCCCTTTTGTTAATCGATTAACTGGACATTTTTTCCAGTATTTGGGTTATTGTTAAAAAGCGGTAGTTTGTAACCGCCACACCTATTCAACCCCCCCCCTTCTAGGTGTTCCAAGACCACTGATACCTAACAATAAATTATATTGTATTAGGAAGTGAGAGTCCAATAGTAATGAAAGATTTTAATAAAGGGATTATGTTAAAAAAACATATAAGTGGACTTGACATCACCACTTAACTCAAACATAAGGCATTAGATCTATAATTTTGGTTGAATTGGGCATAACAAGTGTATTAAAAAAGGCAAACATTAATATCAAATAATATATATTGTGTAAAAATATATAAAATATGTTAAAATTTAAATAAATAATTTTTAATATTATATGGACTGACGATCATAACTTGCAACCCATTTATGGTGGGTTTGGTCTAGTTTAGTCCAAACCCAATGCGGGCTGGCCCACACTCGTCTAGGTAGCCCATTTTGACAACTTTAGTATCATTTAGAATATTGATACATTGATATAGTGATTCATTCAATGGTTCACTAATTAAACAGTGTATGAGTTAAGTTATATATTATAATTAAATTTATAAATATAAATATTATTATTTAGAAAATATAACTCAATTATTGAAATGATTCAATGATGGACCATATTACAATCACTTATCCAGTTCAATGTTTCACTTTTTAATGCATCATTTTAAAATATATAAAATTCTTCCGTCCTAAATCAATTATGACCAGTTTAAACCAATTTAATTACATATCTTATATAAAAAAAAATATTCGAGCATTTTAGCTCAATCTAGTTGAGTCTGAACCCTATGTGGCCTAACCCACACTCGTCTAAGTAGCATGTTTTGACAGTTCTAGTATCAGTCGGAGTACTACTACATTGATATAGTAGTTCATTCAATGGTTCACTAATTAAATTGTATACGCGTTAAGTTAGATATTACAATAAATATAATAAATTTATTAATAAATATTAATATTTGGAAAATATAACTCAATTATTGAAATGATTCAATGTTGGACCATGTTACAATCACCTATTGAGTTCATAGTTTCAATCTTTAATGCATCGTTTTAAAATAAATAAATTTTGTAGCACCTAATGATTATAACCAGTTTTAACCAAATTAATTGCATATCTGATATAGAAAATTAATAAAACCTAAACTTTTTTGCTTAGTCCAGTTTAGTCGACACTCGATGTGGGCTAACCCAAACTCATCTAGGTAGCATGTTTGGACAAATCTAGTATCAATCAGTATATTGATACATTGATATAATGATTCATTCAATGGTTCACTAATTACACTATATAGGAGTTAAATTATATATTATAATAAATATAGTAAATTTATAAATATATATATTTCGAAAATATAACTTAATTATTGAAATGATTTAAATCGGACTATGTTACAATCACCTATCAAGTTCAACGTTACAATCATTAATGCATCATTTTAAAATATATAAAATTCTTTCATACACAAATCAATTTTGACCAGTTTTACTCAATTTAATTGTACATCTCTTATACAAATATAATACTCGGTCATTTTAGATCGGTCCAGTTTAGTCCGAACCCTATACAGGCTAACCCAAACTGGTTTGAGAAGCCAGTTTTGAGACCTCTAGTATTAATGAGAGTATTGATATATTGATATAGCATTTGATTCAATAGTTCGCTAATTAAATTGTATACGAGTTAAGTTATATACTATAATAAACATAGTAAATTTATAAATATAAGTATTATTATTTGGAAAATATAACTGAATTATTGAAATGATTTAATGCCAGACCATGTTACAATCACCTACTAAGTTCAATGTTTCAATCTTTAATGCATCATTTTAAAATATCTAAAATTCTTTCGCGCCCAAATCATTTTTAACTAGTTTTAACCAATTTAATTGCATATCTGATATACAAAAATAACACTCACTTTTATGCTCGGTCCATTTTAGTCTGAACCTTATGCGGGTTAACCCAAACTCATCTCAGTACCCCATTTTGATAACTCTAGTATTAGTTAGAGTATTAATACATTAATATATTGGTTCATTCAATGGTTCACTAAATAAATTGTATACGAGTTAAGTTATATATTATAGTAAATTTATAAATATAAGAAATATTATTATGGGTGTATAACTAAATTATTTAAATGATTCAATGTCGAACCATGTTACAATCACCTACCGAGTTTAGTGTTTCAATCTTGAATGCATTGTTTTAAAATATATAAAATTCTTTCATGCCCAAATTGTCTTTGACTAGTTTTAATCAATTTAATTGCATATCTGATATACAAAATAATATGCAGTCATTTTAGCTCGGTCCAGTTTAGTCCAAATCCTATGTAGGCTAACCCAAACTAGTCTAGCTAGCCCGTTTGATAACTCTAGTATAAGTTTCTGTATTTATACATTGATATAGTGGTTCATTGGTTCACTAAATAAACTGTATATGAGTTAAGTTATATATTATAATAAAGATAGTAAGTTTATAAATATAAATACTATTATTTGGACAATATAACTCAATTATTAAAATGGTTCAATGTTAGACCATCTTACAATCACCTATTGAGTTCAATGTTTCAATCTTTCATGCATCGTTTTAAAAAATATGAAATTATTTCATGCTCTAATCAATTTTGACCAGTTTTAACCAATTTAATTGCATATCTGATATACAAAAGTAATACACGAGGTTTATAGCCTAGTCGACATTAGTCCAAACCCTAAGCGGACTAACTCAAACTCGTCTGGATAGTTCATTTTGACAGCTCAAGGATCAGTCACACTACTGATACATTGATATAGTGGTTTATCCAATGGTTCACTAATTAAACTATATACGAATTAAGTTATATATTTTATAAATATAGTAAATTAAAAAATATAAGTATTATTATTTATAAAATATAATTCAATTATTTAAATGTTTCAATGTTGGACCATGTTACAATCACCTACCGAGTTCAATGTGTCAATCGTTAATGCATCATTTTAAAATATATCAAATTCTTTCGTGTGCAAATGATTTTAACCAGTTTTAACAAATTTAACTGCATTTCTAATATACAAAAAAATAATTCTTGAGCTTTTTAGCTCGATCCTATTTAGTCTGAACCATATCAGGCTAACCCAAACTCATATATGTAGTCCATTTTGACATCTCTACTATTTGATACATTGATATAGTGGTTTATTCAATAGTTCACTAATTAAACTGTATAAGAGTTAAGTTATATATTATGATAAGTATAGAAAATTTATAAGTATAAATATTATTATTTGGAAAATATAACTTAATTATTGAAATGATTTAATGTCGGACCATGTTACAATCACCTATTGAGTTCAATATTTCAATTATTAATGCATTGTTCTAAAATATTTAAAAAACAATTCATGCCCAAATCGATTTTCATCGGTTTTAACCAATTTAAATGCATATTTGATATACAAAAATAACAACTGAGCTTTTTAGCTCGATTCAGATTAATCTGAACCCTATGTGCGCTAATTCAAACTCGTCTATGTAGCCCACTTTGATAGGTCTAACATTAGTGAGAGTATTGATACATTGATATAGTGGTTCATTAAATGGTTCACAAATTAAAATGTATACTTGTTGTTATATATTATAATAAATATAGTAAATTTATAAATATAACTATTATTATTTGGAAAATATATCTCAATTATTGAAATGATGCAATGAGGGACCATGTTACAATCACCTAGCGAGTTTAATGTTTCAATCATTGATGCATAGTTTTAAATATATAAAATTCCTTCGTTCCTAAATTGATCTTGACTAGTTTTAACCAATTTAATTACATATCTGATATACAAAAACAATACCTGAGATTTTTAGTTGGGTCTAGTTTAGTCTGAATCCTATGCGGGCTAACCAAAACTTGTTAAGGTTGCCTGTTCTGAAAGTTCTAGTATGAGTGAGAGTATTGATACATTGATATAGTGGTTCATACAATGCTTGACTAATTAAACTATATACATGTTAAGTTATATATTATAATAAATATAGTAAATTTATAAATAAAAATATTATTATTTGGAAAATACAACTCAATTATTGAAATGATACAATATTGGACCATGTTACAATCACCAACCGAGTTCAATGTTTCAACTTTTCTTGCATAGTATTAATATATATGAAATTGGTTCATGCCCAAATTCATTTTGATCAGATTTCAATAATTTAATTGCATATATGATATACAAAAATAATAGGCCAGCTTTTTTTCTATGTCCACTTTAGTCCGAATCCTATTCGGGCTAACACAAATTCGTCTAGGTAACCTATTTTGACAGCTCAAATATCAGTCACATTATTGATATAGTGGTTCATTCAATGATTCACTAATTAAACTATATACGAGTTAAATTATATAATATACTAAATATAGTAACTTAACAAATATAAATATTATTATTTGAAAAATATAACTCAATTATTAAAATGATTCAATGCCACACCATGTTACAATCACCTACTGAGTTCAATGTTTCAATATTTAATGCATCATTTTAAAAAAATATAATATTCTTTCGTGCCCAACTTGATTTTGACCAATTTTAACGAATTTAATTGCATATCTGATATACAAAAATAATACTCGAGCTTTTAAGCTCAGTTCAATTTAGTCTAAACCCTATGCGGGTTAACCAAAATTCGCTTGGGTAGCGAGTTTTGACAACTCTAATATTAATCTGAGTATTGATAGATTGTTATGGTGATTCATTCAATGATTCACTAATTAAACTATATATGAGTTAGGTTATATATAATAATAAATATAGTAAATAGAAATATAATTATTTTGAAAATATAATTCAATTATTGAAATGACTGAATGTCTGACCATGTTACAATCACCTACCGAGAGCAATATTTCAATCTTTAACGCATCGTTTTAAAATATATAAAATTCTTATGTGGCCAAATTGATTTTAACAAATTTAATTGCATATCTGATATAAAAAAAATAATATGTGAGGTTTTTTGCTCGGTCCAGTTTCGTAGAAAACCTATGCCGGCTAACCCAAACTCGTCTAGTAAGCCCATTTTGACAACTCGAGTATTAGTTAGAGTATTGATACATTAATATGGTGGTTCATGCAATGGTTCACTAATTAAATTGTATATGTGTTAAGTTATATGTTATAATAAATATAGTAAATTTATAAAAATAGATATTATTATTTGGAAAATATAACTCAATTATTGAAATGATTCAATGTCAAACCATGTTACAATCACCTACCGAGAACAATATTTCAATCTTCAATGCATCGTTTTAAAATATATAAAATTATTTGTGCCCATATCGATTTTAACCAATTTGATTGCATATCTCATATAAAAAATAATATGCGAGCTTTTTTGCTCGGTCCAGTTTAGTACAAACCCTATGTAGGCTAACTCAAACTCCTCTAGTTAGCCAATTTTGACAACAAGAGTATCAGTAAGAGTATTGATACATTGATATAGTGGTTCATTCAATGGTTCACTAATTAAATTGTATACGAGATAAATTATATATTATAATAAATATAGTAAATTTATAAAACTAAATATTATTAGTTGGAAAATATAACTTAATTATTGAAATGAGTTAATGATTGACCATGTTACAATCACCTACCAAGTTCAATGTTTCAATCTTTAATGTATAGGTTTAGAATATATAAAATTCTTTCTTGCCCAAATTGATTTTTACTAGTTTTAACCAATTTAATTATATATCCGATATACAAAAACAATACCCTAGCATTGTAGTTTTATCCAATTTAGTCGGAAACCTAGGTGGGCTAACCAAAACTTGTCTAGATTGCCCGTTTTGACAGCTCTTATATGAGTGAGAGTATTGATACATTGATATAGCGGTTCACGCAATGATTTACTAATTAAACTTTATACAAGTTAATTTATATATCATAATAAATATAGTAAATTTATAAATAAAAATATTATTATTTGGAAAATATAACTCAATTATTAAAATGATTCAATGTTGTATCATGTTACAATCACCTATAGAGTTTAATGTTTCAAACTTTAATGCATAGTTTTAAAATATATGAAATTCTTCATGCACAAATTGATTTTGATCGGTTTTAGCCAATTTAATTGCGTATCTGATATAAAAATGTAATAGCGAGTTTTCTAGCTTGGTCCACTTTAGTCCGAACCCTATGTGGGCTAACCCAACCTCATTTGGGTACCCCGTTTTGACAGCTTAAGTATCAGTTACCGTATTGATACAGTGGTTCATTCAATGATTTATTAATTTAACTATATACAAGTTAAATTATATATTATTATAAATATAAATATTATTATTTGGAAAATATAACTCAATTATTGAATTGATTCAAAGTTAGACCATGTTACAATCACCCACCGAGTTCAATGTTTCAATCTTTTATGCATCATTTTAAAATATATAAAATTCTTTCGTGCTCAAATCGATTTTGACCAGTTATAACCAATTTGATTGCATGGGTGATAAAAAAAAATAATACCCAAGCTTTTTAGCTCTGTCTATTGTAGTCTGAACCCTATGTGAGCTAACTCGAACTCATCTAGGTAGCACATTTTGACAGCTATAGTATCAATCATAGTATTGATACATTGATATGGTTGTTCATTCAATGGTTGAATAATTATACTGTATATGAGTTAAGTTATATATTAAAATAAATATAATAAATTTATAAGTATAAATATTATTTTTTGGAAAACATAACTCAATTATTGAAATGATTCCATGTTAGACCATGTTACAAATCCCCTACTGAGTTCAATATTTCAATATTTAATGCATCGTTTTAAAATATATAAAATTATTTCATGCCCAAATCAATTTTAACCAGAATTAACCAATTTAATTGCATATCTGATATACAAAAATAGTGTGTGAGTTTTTTAGCTTGGTCTAGTTAGTCCGAACTAGGAATGGTAACGGGGCGGGTCGGGGTCGGGTTTGTACATACCCAAACCCGAACCCAAAATTCAAAACCCGAACCCGAACCCGAACCCAAACTCAACGGGGTTGAAAATAAAAATACCATCCCCAAACCCGTCGGGTTTCGGGTAACCCGAACCCGAAAAAAACCCGAAAATGATAAAGTATTAAGGAAAATATGATATTATTTTCGTGTAATTTTTCTCTAACATTTCTATTTCCTCTTGCATTATTTTATTTCTTTTATGTTTGAAGATCCAATAGTATGTAAAGTAAAATTAAAAATTAAAAACAATTGGCAAATGATAGAAATTTCAATTTTAAATTGAATTACCTTACTTCAGGGCGGGTTCGGGTTAGGGTCTTTGCTATACCAAACCCGAACCCGAACCCGAAATTTAAATCCGGGTAAAACCCGAACCCAATCACATCGGGCTTTCCCCGTTAAATTCGGGTTCGGTTCGGGCGGGTACCCACGAGTTCGGTTTTTATTGCCATCCCTAGTCCGAACACTATACGGGCTATCATAAACTCGTCTGGATAGCTTGTTTTGACAATTCGAGTATTAGTCAGTGTATTGAACTGTATGCGAGTTAAGTTATATATGATAATAAATATAGTAAATTTATATATATAAATATTATTATTTTTGAAAATATAACTCAATTGATTAAATGATTCAATGACAAACCATATTACAATCACCTATCGAGTTCAATGTTTCAATCTTTATTGCATAGTTTAAAAAATTTTAAAATTCTTTTGTGCCCAAATTGACTTTGACGAGTTTTAACCAATTTAATTAAGTATCTGATATACAAATACAATACCAGAGCTTTTTAGCTCGATCAATGTAACGTCTCTAAATACTAACAAAAAATAAGACTCTTAATAATTATAATTTATTGGAGAAATACACGTTAAATTTATTTTAAAACATTATGCATAATCGTTCCAGAAAAGCTCCAAAAACTCATCACCTCGCTACTAGCTTTTCGCTTCCGAGACGATCCCGCCACACCACTAGTCCTAATCATCTCATTTGTGTCTCCTAAATAAGTGGATCGTCTCATATTTCCCAAAGTTTGGGGGCAACGTCCTACACACAATCCCTCATGATATATACAGGACTAGTGGCAATGGGTCCGCTACTCGTAGTGAACCTAGTAGTAGAAGTGAAATGGGGAATCAACATGTCGTACTCCACCAATAGGTAACTAGGTATCGAATACGCGTGTGATACGTACATCGTCAGCCTCCTATTGGGGAAAATGACTAACACCTCTCTGACTGTGTACAAAGAAGGGATATGGATGGTCATGTCATCATAAGAGGTCGCCATGGTCAGATGACATAATCATGTATAAGTACATCGGTCACAGTTTTCCATCCATGTCCCCTCCAAGGCCATGGTGAATCGGAAGCTCCAGATCATAGAAGAGTGATCCATCTGAATGACCAATATATAGTAGTATAAGAAAAGATATGGTGTAACACATCTAATGAATGCAATTCATTGACATCGTGAAATTACTCCGAATATAACATCAAGGTGACAAACATACAACATATATAACATATATAACATGTATTTAGAAAGGATAAGTGCATATGACGCATGATGCATGTACTCAGGATATATGGATTAATACCCTCGATTACAATATGGTACATGCTATGCATGGAACTTGTCCTCCATTACTCCTCAAATATATCCTCGCAATTAAGTAGTCAGAAACTTATAGAGAAATGTTCAATACCAATCCATTTTGATCGCACCAAATCATACCTACAAAAAGATATGAGATCAATTTGTTCTCAATAGAACTGTCTATATAAGGATGATGTCGTGTCAAATGTTTTCTGGTTCCCGCTTCATCGGTTTGTGAATGTATTCAAAAGGGGTGTTACAGATTATCTAGTTAGCTATGTGAGACTATCTTGGTCCAATAGAGAATTCACTCCGGACACTCACTGGATTGTCCCACCTAAACAATCCCTCAAGGCTTTATTGACGCATCACTGTCATCACGGTCTCTTTTGACATCTCGTGTCCCATCGTCTCTTGTCAATTTCCTCTCCACTATTTCATTAACATATGAGTGTGCACACTAACTGAAGTTAGCAAGATTAAATCTTTTAATCATTCTTTAACATGTGATCAGCCCATCCTAAGACGTCTCCCAGCAGAATGCTTCTTGTAGGACCCGATCTTAAACCATAACATCTCATAAGAAAACCTCACCATAACTAAGAATCATCGATGATTCATCCTGGATGGCCCAATGATAATTTCCACTTATGGTCAGACGACAGAGTAAGTGGAAACATAAACTTAGGGCCTTGACCTTACCCATATTTCATGGTCTCATCAAAAACACCATAAGTAAACCTCTACCACCAGAATCCCATACTACCGGTGAATAGCATTTACATTGTGCTCTTTTTTAATACGTATTTGTTACCTCTTTGAGACATTAGTCATTTCTCATGGATATTATCTAACCTTACTCACATTCTCAAGACTTCATGTCTCCAAGACTTTTCAAAAATAGGTTACTTTAACCTTTCATCACTTTCGAACTTTTACTTGGGTTCTCATCTCAAGACCTCTTAAAATCTAGAACATGAGTACACTGATGTTCTTTTCACCCTCACTTACTAAGGCATTGTTTTCTCATCTCGCAACCCCTCACTTCTACTTGGTGGAGTCCTACTTCAAGATCACTCTTCCCACTATCAACATCATTGTTTTCATGTCGTGAGAACAACAGACAGAACATTTTATATCAAGCATAAAATATATTATATTGCAAAAAGTAGTACAAAATAGGTAATGTTCATCCATGGTTATTACCACAACATTACCATATTACAGTCAATACAACTCATCAATACAAATAAATACAAGACACAATCCAAACAATATGACTTAGTTAAAAAATCTCATGCTTTTTAATTCAAACAGACACACAACTAATTAAAGGCATGGCTTTTTAACACTAGAGACATCTCCAAACTCTTGAGGAAGTTTAGGAGTTCTCAATGTCATATTTTAAAACCACAGTGTCACGATTCTTCCCCCTCACCTGATGGTCCTGAGTGTATCGCTTCTCCAGTGGTAGGTGAGAGTACTGACTCTAGTTGTCCAACGTCGCGAACTTCTCCAACATACATCGACATCATACCCGAAAATGAAATTATTAAAAATTCTAATTTAAAACTTTACTTTTGACATAAGTAACACTATGTAATTACTTAAGTAGTTTATAAATATAAACTCAATTACTTTTCATCAATCCGATTCAAGATTGCATATTCTTCAATATTCATTTATCATCATAAGACATCCATAAACCAACTCCATTTTGATCGCACCCAATCATACCTACAAAAAGATATGAGATTGATTTGTTCTCAATAGAACTGTCCATATAAGGATGATGTCGTGTCAAATGCTTTATGGTTCCCTCTTCATCGGTTCGTGAATGTACTCAAAAGGGGTGTCACAGATTATCTAGTTAGCTATGTAAGACTATCCTGGTCCAATAGAGAATTCACTCCGGACACTCACTGGATTGTCCCAGCTAAATGATCCCTCAAGGCTTTACTGACGCATCACTGTCATCACCGTCTCTTTTGACATCTCGGGGCCCATCGTCTCTCGTCAATTTCCTCTCCACTATTTCATTAACATATGAGTGTGCACACTAACTGAAGTTAGCAAGATTAAATCTTTTAATCATTCTTTAACATGTGATCGGCCCATCCTAAGACGTCTCCTAGCAGAATGCTTCTTGTAGGACCCGATCTTAAACTATAACATCTCATAAGAAAACCTCACCATAACTAAGAATCATCGATGATTCATCCTGGATGGCCCAATGATAATTTCCACTTATGGTCAGACGACAGAGTAAGTGGAAACATAAACTTAGGGCCTTGACCTTACCCATATTTCATGGTCTCATCAAAAACACCATAAGTAAACCTCTACCACCAGAATCCCATACTACCGGTGAATAGCATTTACATTGTGCTCTTTTTTAATACGTATTTGTTACCTCTTTGAGACATTAGTCATTTCTCATGGATATTATCTAACCTTACTCACATTCTCAAGACTTCATGTCTCCAAGTCTTTTCAAAAATAGGTTACTTTAACCTTTCATCACTTTCGAACTTTTACTTGGGTTCTTGTCTCAAGACCTCTTAAAATATAGAACATGACTACACTCATGTTCTTTTCATCCTCACATCCTAAGGCATTGTTTTCTCATCTCGCAACCCCTCACTTCTACTTGGTGGAGTCCTACTTCAAGATCACTCTTTCCACTATCAACATCATTGTTTTCATGTCCTGAGAACAACAGACAGAACATTTTATATCAAGCATAAAATATATTATATTGCAAAAAGTAGTACAAAATAGGTAATGTTCATCCATGGTTATTACCACAACATTACCATATTACAGTCAATACAACTCATCAATACAAATAAATACAAGACACAATCCAAACAATATGACTTAGTTAAAAAATCTCATGCTTTTTAATTCAAACAGACACACAACTAATTAAAGGCATGGCTTTTTAACACTAGAGACATCTCCAAACTCTTGAGGAAGTTTAGGAGTTCTCAATGTCATATTTTAAAACCACAGTGTCACGATTCTTCCCCCTCACCTGATGGTCCTGAGTGTATCGCTTCTCCAGTGGTAGGTGAGAGTACTGACTCTAGTTGTCCAACGTCGCGAACTTCTCCAACATACATCGACATCATACCAGAAAATGAAATTATTAAAAATTCTAATTTAAAACTTTACTTTTGACATAATTAACACTATGTAATTACTTAAGTAGTTTATAAATATAAACTCAATTACTTTTCATCAATCCGATTCAAGATTGCATATTCTTCAATATTCATTTATCATCATAAGACATCCATAAACCAACTCTTTAAAATGAATGCCACTTTAATAAAATGAACACTTTAAAGGAAAATAATTTTATTAAACAAAAACTAACCATATTAACTAACCACACTAGGGGATGAAAACAAGGCCATGAGTTCTTCCATGCACTTGAACACACTCCAAAAACTAACCACATTATCATATCTCTTAACTTTCCTAAACAAAAAATCACCAAAATCTCATGGGCTTATCCCATTAGGAGCCACGATTTTACAATAGGAAAATGAGAGGTTTTGTTTCCTATTTCAAGTCAAGCTCCTTCATCTATGAACAACTAAAGCAAAACTAAGAATCAAACTCAACTTAGAAGAACGATGCGTAAAACTTCAAGAATAAGAGATTATGAGGAATATGAGTTAGCGAAATCTTTTGGAAAATCCAACTGTTCAAAACATTTATTATATACATATAAACAACATGGTAAAAAAATCTTGAAAATCCAATGGCCGGATTAAGAGGAATCAAGAAAACAAGTTGAAGAATATACCTTGTTCTTCCTTAGAGTGAGGCCACGGTTTTGGCAAGTAAAAATGAAGGGGAAGTGAGTTCATCACTTTCCCACATCAAGTTTATTTATGAGCCAAATTTTAGGAACTTTTGGAGGGAAAAAAGCAAGTAGATTATGTAGAGATTTGCAAGTAAAGTGAGTGGTGTGACTAAGTGTGACTTGATTTGACATAAAGTGACTTTATTTGACAAGTATCCAATGACTCTTTTTATATGCATTTGAGTACTTATCGGATGACTATGGTCGAGTATTATGTGATTACTCGATTGAAGATTTGTATCTGATAAGCACAAACTAGAATAGAATTTGAAACTATATCGTCGTTACACTAATACAATGTAAGACTTCAAAATAGGATATTGAAAGCTTTGAAAAATAAAACCTCCATCAGGTTTAACATAATATACAGATTGAGGAAAACTATCTCGATAATTTAAAACGACTCGAACGACACCCGTAGTGACTATGTTTCGTTTAACACCTTTTAAAGTAAAATTCTTGGAAAAACTATACCACGTCACAATATAAGATAAATTGGTATCTATTTTAAATAGAATTAATTTTTAAAAGCTATCGATGTGATCAGAACTCAATTCCGAGTTATCGAAATTAAAAACCAGTTTTTGAGGCGATTACGACAAAATCGGGGCTTGTACTCATCTTAGAGATTTTCTGTCTCCAAAAGGTTTACAAAAACCGAGCAAACCAAACAAGAACATTCTAAGACTAAAACTCTATTAAGGTTTAGCTTGAATCCTCGTTGATTAATTATTAAAATTAATCAATTAATCCATTATTAACGAAGTTAATAAGGGTTAGAAAAAGCATAGTGTTACAGTCTAGTTTAGACTGAATCCTACGCGGGCTAACAAAACTCGTATGAGTAGTCTGTTTTGACAGCTCTAGAATGAGTTAGAGTATTGATACATTGATATAGTGGTTCATTCAATGGTTTACTAAATAAATTGTATACGAGTTAAGTGTTGGAGATGTTTGAAATATATTATTATATGAAGTCCCACATTGCCTAGAATTAGAATAGAGTATAATATCAATGTTATATATTGGACTCAAGTCCCTTGTTATAATGTGCACCAGATATAAGCACCTAATAGAAACACCCCATGGGCAGGTGGGCCCATGAGTGTGCTAAGGTTTGTAATCCTTATTCTCTAATAATATCTTGGTAGCCACTCAGCGCTCCCGGTGACGTAGGCATAATTGGCCGAACTCCATTAACAAATTCTCTTGTTTCTTCTCTTCTATTTATTCTATGCACATTATTTGATTGCTTGTGGCCAACATTGCGCAACGATCGCTTCCGCTGCACCAACATTAAGTTATATATTATAATAAATAAAGTAAATATATAAATATAAATATCATTATTTGGAAAATATAACTCATTTATTGAAATGATTCAATGTCGGACCATGTTACAATCACCTACCGAGTTCAATGTTTCAATCTTTAATGCATTTTTTAAAAATAGATATAAACAATTCGTTCCCAAATCGATTTTGTCCAGTTTTAACCAATTTAATTGCATATCTAATATACAAAAATAATACTCGATCTTTTAGTTCATTCCATTTTAGACCAAACCCCATGCGAGCTAATCCAAACTCGTGTAGGTAACCTATTTTGATAACTCTAGTATTTGATACATTGATATAGTAGTACATTCAATTGTTCACTAATTAAACTATATATGAGTTAAGTGATATATTATAATAAATATAGTAAATTTGTAAGTATAAAAATTATTATTTGGAAATTATAACTTAATTATTGAAATGATTCAATGTTGGACCATGCTACAATCACCTATCGAGTTTACTGTTTAAATTATTAATGCATGGTTTTAAAATATATCAAAATTCTTCCGTGTCTAAATCGATTTTGACCAATTTTAATCAATTTAATTGCATATCTGATATACAAAAATAGTACCCGAGCTTTTTAGTTAGGCCGAGTTTAGTCCGAACCTTATGCGGGTTAACCCAAACTCATCTAAATAACCCGTTTTGATAGCTCTAATATCAGCCAGAGTATTGATACATTGATATAGTGATTCATTAATTATATTTTAAACTAGTTAAGTTATATATTATAATATGTATAGTAAATTTATAAATATAAGTATTATTATTTGGAAAATATAAGTCAATTATTAAAATGATTCAATGTTGAACGATGTTACAATCACCTACCGAGTTTAATGTTTCAATCTTTAATGCATCGTTTTAAAATATCTAAAATCTTTCATGCCCAAATTGATTTTAACCAATTTAATTGCATATCTGATATACAAAAATAATACGCTTGCTTTTTAGCTCCGTTCATTTTAGTCCGAACTATATGAGGGCTAACCCAAATGTGTTTGGGTAGCCCATTTTGACAGCCCAAGTATCAATGAGAGTATTGATATATTGATATTATGGTTCATTTAGTGGTTCACTAATTAAACTTTATACGAGTTAAGTTATATGTTATAATAATTATAGTAAATTTATAAATATAATAAATATTATTATTTGGAAAATAACTCAATTATTAAAATGATTCACTATCAGAGCATGTTACAATCACATACCAAGTTCAATGTTTCAATCTTTAATACATAGTTTTAAAATATATAAAATTCTTTTGTGTCAAAATTGATTTTGGCCTCTTTTAATCAATTTAATTACATATATGATATACAAAAATAATACCCGAGCTTTTTAGCTCGGTCTAGTTTAGTTGGAATCTTATGTGGGCTAACCAAAACTCGTTTAGGTAGCCCGTTTTGACAGCTCTAGTATGAGTTAGAGTATTGATACACTAATATAATGGTTCATTCAATAATTTACTAATTAAACTATATACGAGTTAAGTTATATATTATAATAAACATAATAAATTTACAAATATAAATATTATTATTTGGAAAATATAACTCAATTATTGAAATGATGACGATGTTACAATTACCTACTAAGTGTAATGTTTCAATGATTAATGCATCATTTTAAAATATATAAAATTCTTTCGTGCCCAAATCAATTTTGACCAGTTTTAATTAATTTAATTGCATATCTAAGATGGAAAAATAATACTCGAGCTTTTTAGCTAGGTCCACTTTAGTCCGAACCTTATGCAGGGTAACCCAAACTCGTATGGATAGCCAGTTTTGATAGCTCTAGTATCAGTTAGAGGATTGATATATTGATATAGTAATTTATTCAATGGTTCACAAATTAAACTGTATACGAGTTAAATTATATATTATAATAAATATAGTGAATCTATAAATATAAATAATATTATCTGGAAAATATAATTCAATTATTAAAATGGTTCAATGTTGGACCATGTTACAATCACCTACCGTGTTCAATGTTTCAATCTTTAATGCATCGCTTTAAAATATATAAAATTCTTTCATGCCCCAATTTGATTTTGACTAGTTTTAACCAATTTAATTGCATATCTGATTTAATTATCTTACCATATTGATGTAGAGATCAATTCAACCAATTGAATTTATAACAATGATTCTAATCAATTCTATACTGTCTAAACATTTAATTTCTTTTATCTAAATTTAGAAATTGTAGAATTAAGGATAAAAGACACATTAATAGTTCCCACTTTTGTTAAACCAATCTATATATAAATTTATTATATACCCCTCTCAAACATATTTCATACAATATTATCTTTATAATAGTTTATATTTTTATCCACAACAATAACACTAGCATTTAGTAAGATAACTTTAACAAGAGATTTATTGTCAAAACTGTAGTGTCAAAAAAGTAGGTATAGTATATGCTAGTGACAGAAAAAGGATATATATTGTCCAAACAAGAGGTTGTTTTGATATTTATAAGATTCATTAAATATTTCCAACTACTACTAAAACTATCGGAATATAATATGCATATACTAGTGTCAAAAAAGGATATATAGTGTCCAAATAAGGGGGTTGTTTTGACGTTTATAAGATAGATTAATATATCCAACTACTGTTAAAATTATTTAGTAAATATATAAGTGTCCAAATAAGGGGGTTGTTTTGACGTTTATAAGATAGATTAATATATCCAACTACTGTTAAAATTATTTAGTAAATATATAAGTGTCCAAATAAGGGGGTTGTTTTGACGTTTATAAGATATATTAATATATCCAACTACTGTTAAAATTATCTAGTAAATATCTCTATATTTATACTATATATAAAGCCAAAACTTGAAATAAGTTCCTTCATGGTGTAATTTTCATTTCCTATATTATTCTTAAACATTGTTTGGTGTACTTTATATTATATTTTTGTCTACAACAAATACATTTTAATTTAAACACAAAAATATGAAATATATAAAAATTGAATATGTAGTAGCACACAATATTCATCGACAGACACGACACACTAGTACTATGGTATGTGTACTCCAACTATTGATTGCTAATGATGTTTCAAACGTAAAATTGTACAGACTGATGCGTTCACGGCACAAGTTGTTCCTTATAAGAAGCAGAGAAGTGAGAGAATTGAGAAACAA
Organism: Lupinus angustifolius; assembly: GCF_001865875.1. Classification (NCBI taxonomy): domain Eukaryota; kingdom Viridiplantae; phylum Streptophyta; class Magnoliopsida; order Fabales; family Fabaceae; genus Lupinus; species Lupinus angustifolius. The sequence continues at coordinate 18,103 of NW_017725970.1, forward strand.
TCACATCATCACTCATTTGTTCATTGTGAGGAATTTGGAGGAAGAGAGAAGAATCATTGAATCAAAGGAAGGAAAGAGAAAATGGGTAGCAGAGTAAAGGGTCGCACTGTTATTGAGGTTGGAGCTGATGGGGTTGCCATCATCACAATCATCCACCCTCCTGTTAATTCCCTCTCCCTTGATGGTATTCCACTTTTCTTTTCAATTTTCATTCATCATTTCAATTTGCATGGATCATTTCAATTTTTAATTTTCAAGAGGGTGACACCAAGGTAAGGTTGTTGGTCAGTAACTATGAGGTCACATTTTTAAATTCAGGAAAAAGACCATCCAGAGTAGGACTGCCTACATGTATCCTCCAAAATCCTACTAAGTAGGAGTCTTGAGTACTAGACCACCCTTTAATTTTTAATTTTCAAGCTGGTGATGCCAGGGTAAGGTTGTTGGTTAGTAACTATGAGGTCTCAGGTAAATTCTAGAAACAACATCTCCACGGTAAGATTGCACATATACTCTCCATAAGTCCCACTAAGTGGTAGCCTTGAGTGTTGGGCCACACTTTTATTTTCAATTTTCTCTCATGTATGAATTAGGGGCATTGGTTGGGATGGGTTTAACTTGATCCAAACTTGGTCTAAAAGTTTGATAGGGTGATAGATCACAAAAGTAGGAAACTTTAATACTTAGATCTGCAAAACTAATTGAAAAGTTGGGGGTAAAAGCTTATGATCTGATTGAATTGAAAGTCCTTTGTTAAATTGGCTGATCCGCTGAACCATAAAATAATGATGTAAAGGGACTTGTAAAACCTTAACTAACAAGGGGGTTAATTTAATGCATCGTTTTAAAATATATAAAATTATTTGTGCCCATATCGATTTTAACCAATTTGATTGCATATCTCATATAAAAAATAATATGCGAGCTTTTTTGCTCGGTCCAGTTTAGTACAAACCCTATGTAGGCTAACTCAAACTCCTCTAGTTAGCCAATTTTGACAACAAGAGTATCAGTAAGAGTATTGATACATTGATATAGTGGTTCATTCAATGGTTCACTAATTAAATTGTATACGAGATAAATTATATATTATAATAAATATAGTAAATTTATAAAACTAAATATTATTAGTTGGAAAATATAACTTAATTATTGAAATGAGTTAATGATTGACCATGTTACAATCACCTACCAAGTTCAATGTTTCAATCTTTAATGTATAGGTTTAGAATATATAAAATTCTTTCTTGCCCAAATTGATTTTTACTAGTTTTAACCAATTTAATTATATATCCGATATACAAAAACAATACCCTAGCATTGTAGTTTTATCCAATTTAGTCGGAAACCTAGGTGGGCTAACCAAAACTTGTCTAGATTGCCCGTTTTGACAGCTCTTATATGAGTGAGAGTATTGATACATTGATATAGCGGTTCACGCAATGATTTACTAATTAAACTTTATACAAGTTAATTTATATATCATAATAAATATAGTAAATTTATAAATAAAAATATTATTATTTGGAAAATATAACTCAATTATTAAAATGATTCAATGTTGTATCATGTTACAATCACCTATAGAGTTTAATGTTTCAAACTTTAATGCATAGTTTTAAAATATATGAAATTCTTCATGCACAAATTGATTTTGATCGGTTTTAGCCAATTTAATTGCGTATCTGATATAAAAATGTAATAGCGAGTTTTCTAGCTTGGTCCACTTTAGTCCGAACCCTATGTGGGCTAACCCAACCTCATTTGGGTACCCCGTTTTGACAGCTTAAGTATCAGTTACCGTATTGATACAGTGGTTCATTCAATGATTTATTAATTTAACTATATACAAGTTAAATTATATATTATTATAAATATAAATATTATTATTTGGAAAATATAACTCAATTATTGAATTGATTCAAAGTTAGACCATGTTACAATCACCCACCGAGTTCAATGTTTCAATCTTTTATGCATCATTTTAAAATATATAAAATTCTTTCGTGCTCAAATCGATTTTGACCAGTTATAACCAATTTGATTGCATGGGTGATAAAAAAAAATAATACCCAAGCTTTTTAGCTCTGTCTATTGTAGTCTGAACCCTATGTGAGCTAACTCGAACTCATCTAGGTAGCACATTTTGACAGCTATAGTATCAATCATAGTATTGATACATTGATATGGTTGTTCATTCAATGGTTGAATAATTATACTGTATATGAGTTAAGTTATATATTAAAATAAATATAATAAATTTATAAGTATAAATATTATTTTTTGGAAAACATAACTCAATTATTGAAATGATTCCATGTTAGACCATGTTACAAATCCCCTACTGAGTTCAATATTTCAATATTTAATGCATCGTTTTAAAATATATAAAATTATTTCATGCCCAAATCAATTTTAACCAGAATTAACCAATTTAATTGCATATCTGATATACAAAAATAGTGTGTGAGTTTTTTAGCTTGGTCTAGTTAGTCCGAACTAGGAATGGTAACGGGGCGGGTCGGGGTCGGGTTTGTACATACCCAAACCCGAACCCAAAATTCAAAACCCGAACCCGAACCCGAACCCAAACTCAACGGGGTTGAAAATAAAAATACCATCCCCAAACCCGTCGGGTTTCGGGTAACCCGAACCCGAAAAAAACCCGAAAATGATAAAGTATTAAGGAAAATATGATATTATTTTCGTGTAATTTTTCTCTAACATTTCTATTTCCTCTTGCATTATTTTATTTCTTTTATGTTTGAAGATCCAATAGTATGTAAAGTAAAATTAAAAATTAAAAACAATTGGCAAATGATAGAAATTTCAATTTTAAATTGAATTACCTTACTTCAGGGCGGGTTCGGGTTAGGGTCTTTGCTATACCAAACCCGAACCCGAACCCGAAATTTAAATCCGGGTAAAACCCGAACCCAATCACATCGGGCTTTCCCCGTTAAATTCGGGTTCGGTTCGGGCGGGTACCCACGAGTTCGGTTTTTATTGCCATCCCTAGTCCGAACACTATACGGGCTATCATAAACTCGTCTGGATAGCTTGTTTTGACAATTCGAGTATTAGTCAGTGTATTGAACTGTATGCGAGTTAAGTTATATATGATAATAAATATAGTAAATTTATATATATAAATATTATTATTTTTGAAAATATAACTCAATTGATTAAATGATTCAATGACAAACCATATTACAATCACCTATCGAGTTCAATGTTTCAATCTTTATTGCATAGTTTAAAAAATTTTAAAATTCTTTTGTGCCCAAATTGACTTTGACGAGTTTTAACCAATTTAATTAAGTATCTGATATACAAATACAATACCAGAGCTTTTTAGCTCGATCAATGTAACGTCTCTAAATACTAACAAAAAATAAGACTCTTAATAATTATAATTTATTGGAGAAATACACGTTAAATTTATTTTAAAACATTATGCATAATCGTTCCAGAAAAGCTCCAAAAACTCATCACCTCGCTACTAGCTTTTCGCTTCCGAGACGATCCCGCCACACCACTAGTCCTAATCATCTCATTTGTGTCTCCTAAATAAGTGGATCGTCTCATATTTCCCAAAGTTTGGGGGCAACGTCCTACACACAATCCCTCATGATATATACAGGACTAGTGGCAATGGGTCCGCTACTCGTAGTGAACCTAGTAGTAGAAGTGAAATGGGGAATCAACATGTCGTACTCCACCAATAGGTAACTAGGTATCGAATACGCGTGTGATACGTACATCGTCAGCCTCCTATTGGGGAAAATGACTAACACCTCTCTGACTGTGTACAAAGAAGGGATATGGATGGTCATGTCATCATAAGAGGTCGCCATGGTCAGATGACATAATCATGTATAAGTACATCGGTCACAGTTTTCCATCCATGTCCCCTCCAAGGCCATGGTGAATCGGAAGCTCCAGATCATAGAAGAGTGATCCATCTGAATGACCAATATATAGTAGTATAAGAAAAGATATGGTGTAACACATCTAATGAATGCAATTCATTGACATCGTGAAATTACTCCGAATATAACATCAAGGTGACAAACATACAACATATATAACATATATAACATGTATTTAGAAAGGATAAGTGCATATGACGCATGATGCATGTACTCAGGATATATGGATTAATACCCTCGATTACAATATGGTACATGCTATGCATGGAACTTGTCCTCCATTACTCCTCAAATATATCCTCGCAATTAAGTAGTCAGAAACTTATAGAGAAATGTTCAATACCAATCCATTTTGATCGCACCAAATCATACCTACAAAAAGATATGAGATCAATTTGTTCTCAATAGAACTGTCTATATAAGGATGATGTCGTGTCAAATGTTTTCTGGTTCCCGCTTCATCGGTTTGTGAATGTATTCAAAAGGGGTGTTACAGATTATCTAGTTAGCTATGTGAGACTATCTTGGTCCAATAGAGAATTCACTCCGGACACTCACTGGATTGTCCCACCTAAACAATCCCTCAAGGCTTTATTGACGCATCACTGTCATCACGGTCTCTTTTGACATCTCGTGTCCCATCGTCTCTTGTCAATTTCCTCTCCACTATTTCATTAACATATGAGTGTGCACACTAACTGAAGTTAGCAAGATTAAATCTTTTAATCATTCTTTAACATGTGATCAGCCCATCCTAAGACGTCTCCCAGCAGAATGCTTCTTGTAGGACCCGATCTTAAACCATAACATCTCATAAGAAAACCTCACCATAACTAAGAATCATCGATGATTCATCCTGGATGGCCCAATGATAATTTCCACTTATGGTCAGACGACAGAGTAAGTGGAAACATAAACTTAGGGCCTTGACCTTACCCATATTTCATGGTCTCATCAAAAACACCATAAGTAAACCTCTACCACCAGAATCCCATACTACCGGTGAATAGCATTTACATTGTGCTCTTTTTTAATACGTATTTGTTACCTCTTTGAGACATTAGTCATTTCTCATGGATATTATCTAACCTTACTCACATTCTCAAGACTTCATGTCTCCAAGTCTTTTCAAAAATAGGTTACTTTAACCTTTCATCACTTTCGAACTTTTACTTGGGTTCTCATCTCAAGACCTCTTAAAATCTAGAACATGAGTACACTGATGTTCTTTTCACCCTCACTTACTAAGGCATTGTTTTCTCATCTCGCAACCCCTCACTTCTACTTGGTGGAGTCCTACTTCAAGATCACTCTTTCCACTATCAACATCATTGTTTTCATGTCCTGAGAACAACAGACAGAACATTTTATATCAAGCATAAAATATATTATATTGCAAAAAGTAGTACAAAATAGGTAATGTTCATCCATGGTTATTACCACAACATTACCATATTACAGTCAATACAACTCATCAATACAAATAAATACAAGACACAATCCAAACAATATGACTTAGTTAAAAAATCTCATGCTTTTTAATTCAAACAGACACACAACTAATTAAAGGCATGGCTTTTTAACACTAGAGACATCTCCAAACTCTTGAGGAAGTTTAGGAGTTCTCAATGTCATATTTTAAAACCACAGTGTCACGATTCTTCCCCCTCACCTGATGGTCCTGAGTGTATCGCTTCTCCAGTGGTAGGTGAGAGTACTGACTCTAGTTGTCCAACGTCGCGAACTTCTCCAACATACATCGACATCATACCCGAAAATGAAATTATTAAAAATTCTAATTTAAAACTTTACTTTTGACATAAGTAACACTATGTAATTACTTAAGTAGTTTATAAATATAAACTCAATTACTTTTCATCAATCCGATTCAAGATTGCATATTCTTCAATATTCATTTATCATCATAAGACATCCATAAACCAACTCCATTTTGATCGCACCCAATCATACCTACAAAAAGATATGAGATTGATTTGTTCTCAATAGAACTGTCCATATAAGGATGATGTCGTGTCAAATGCTTTATGGTTCCCTCTTCATCGGTTCGTGAATGTACTCAAAAGGGGTGTCACAGATTATCTAGTTAGCTATGTAAGACTATCCTGGTCCAATAGAGAATTCACTCCGGACACTCACTGGATTGTCCCAGCTAAATGATCCCTCAAGGCTTTACTGACGCATCACTGTCATCACCGTCTCTTTTGACATCTCGGGGCCCATCGTCTCTCGTCAATTTCCTCTCCACTATTTCATTAACATATGAGTGTGCACACTAACTGAAGTTAGCAAGATTAAATCTTTTAATCATTCTTTAACATGTGATCGGCCCATCCTAAGACGTCTCCTAGCAGAATGCTTCTTGTAGGACCCGATCTTAAACTATAACATCTCATAAGAAAACCTCACCATAACTAAGACTCATCGATGATTCATCCTGGATGGCCCAATATAATTGCCACTTATTGTCAGACGACACAGAGTAAGTGGAAACATAAACTTAGGGCTTTGCCCTTACCCATATTTCACGGTCTCATAACAAGCACTATATGTAAACCTCTACCACTAGAATCCCATACTACCGGTGAATAGCATTTACACTGTGCTCTTTTTTAATACGTATTTGTTACCTCTTTGAGACATTAGTCATTTCTCATGGATATTATCTAACCTTACTCACATTCTCAAGACTTCATGTCTCCAAGTCTTTTCAAAAATAGGTTACTTTAACCTTTCATCACTTTCGAACTTTTACTTGGGTTCTTGTCTCAAGACCTCTTAAAATATAGAACATGACTACACTCATGTTCTTTTCATCCTCACATCCTAAGGCATTGTTTTCTCATCTCGCAACCCCTCACTTCTACTTGGTGGAGTCCTACTTCAAGATCACTCTTTCCACTATCAACATCATTGTTTTCATGTCCTGAGAACAACAGACAGAACATTTTATATCAAGCATAAAATATATTATATTGCAAAAAGTAGTACAAAATAGGTAATGTTCATCCATGGTTATTACCACAACATTACCATATTACAGTCAATACAACTCATCAATACAAATAAATACAAGACACAATCCAAACAATATGACTTAGTTAAAAAATCTCATGCTTTTTAATTCAAACAGACACACAACTAATTAAAGGCATGGCTTTTTAACACTAGAGACATCTCCAAACTCTTGAGGAAGTTTAGGAGTTCTCAATGTCATATTTTAAAACCACAGTGTCACGATTCTTCCCCCTCACCTGATGGTCCTGAGTGTATCGCTTCTCCAGTGGTAGGTGAGAGTACTGACTCTAGTTGTCCAACGTCGCGAACTTCTCCAACATACATCGACATCATACCAGAAAATGAAATTATTAAAAATTCTAATTTAAAACTTTACTTTTGACATAATTAACACTATGTAATTACTTAAGTAGTTTATAAATATAAACTCAATTAATTTCCATCAATCCGATTCAAGATTGCATATTCTTGAATATTCATTTATCATCATAAGACATCCATAAACCAACTCTTTAAAATGAATGCCACTTTAATAAAATGAACACTTTAAAGGAAAATAATTTTATTAAACAAAAACTAACCATATTAACTAACCACACTAGGGGATGAAAACAAGGCCATGAGTTCTTCCATGCACTTGAACACACTCCAAAAACTAACCACATTATCATATCTCTTAACTTTCCTAAACAAAAAATCACCAAAATCTCATGGGCTTATCCCATTAGGAGCCACGATTTTACAATAGGAAAATGAGAGGTTTTGTTTCCTATTTCAAGTCAAGCTCCTTCATCTATGAACAACTAAAGCAAAACTAAGAATCAAACTCAACTTAGAAGAACGATGCGTAAAACTTCAAGAATAAGAGATTATGAGGAATATGAGTTAGCGAAATCTTTTGGAAAATCCAACTGTTCAAAACATTTATTATATACATATAAACAACATGGTAAAAAAATCTTGAAAATCCAATGGCCGGATTAAGAGGAATCAAGAAAACAAGTTGAAGAATATACCTTGTTCTTCCTTAGAGTGAGGCCACGGTTTTGGCAAGTAAAAATGAAGGGGAAGTGAGTTCATCACTTTCCCACATCAAGTTTATTTATGAGCCAAATTTTAGGAACTTTTGGAGGGAAAAAAGCAAGTAGATTATGTAGAGATTTGCAAGTAAAGTGAGTGGTGTGACTAAGTGTGACTTGATTTGACATAAAGTGACTTTATTTGACAAGTATCCAATGACTCTTTTTATATGCATTTGAGTACTTATCGGATGACTATGGTCGAGTATTATGTGATTACTCGATTGAAGATTTGTATCTGATAAGCACAAACTAGAATAGAATTTGAAACTATATCGTCGTTACACTAATACAATGTAAGACTTCAAAATAGGATATTGAAAGCTTTGAAAAATAAAACCTCCATCAGGTTTAACATAATATACAGATTGAGGAAAACTATCTCGATAATTTAAAACGACTCGAACGACACCCGTAGTGACTATGTTTCGTTTAACACCTTTTAAAGTAAAATTCTTGGAAAAACTATACCACGTCACAATATAAGATAAATTGGTATCTATTTTAAATAGAATTAATTTTTAAAAGCTATCGATGTGATCAGAACTCAATTCCGAGTTATCGAAATTAAAAACCAGTTTTTGAGGCGATTACGACAAAATCGGGGCTTGTACTCATCTTAGAGATTTTCTGTCTCCAAAAGGTTTACAAAAACCGAGCAAACCAAACAAGAACATTCTAAGACTAAAACTCTATTAAGGTTTAGCTTGAATCCTCGTTGATTAATTATTAAAATTAATCAATTAATCCATTATTAACGAAGTTAATAAGGGTTAGAAAAAGCATAGTGTTACAGTCTAGTTTAGACTGAATCCTACGCGGGCTAACAAAACTCGTATGAGTAGTCTGTTTTGACAGCTCTAGAATGAGTTAGAGTATTGATACATTGATATAGTGGTTCATTCAATGGTTTACTAAATAAATTGTATACGAGTTAAGTGTTGGAGAATGCTTGAAATATGTTATTGTATTAGTCTCACATTGTCTAATATTGGAATAGAGTAGAATAATCAATGTTATTTATTGGACTCAGGTCCCTTATTATAATGTGCACTAGATATAAGCATCAAATAGAAAAACCCATGGGCATGTGGTCCCATGAGTGAGCTAGGGTTTGTAGTCCTTATTCTCTAATAATATCTTGGTAGCCACTCAGCGCTCCCGGTGACGTAGGCATAATTGGCCGAACTCCATTAACAAATTCTCTTGTTTCTTCTCTTCTATTTATTCTATGCACATTATTTGATTGCTTGTGGCCAACATTGCGCAACGATCGCTTCCGCTGCACCAACATTAAGTTATATATTATAATAAATAAAGTAAATATATAAATATAAATATCATTATTTGGAAAATATAACTCATTTATTGAAATGATTCAATGTCGGACCATGTTACAATCACCTACCGAGTTCAATGTTTCAATCTTTAATGCATTTTTTAAAAATAGATATAAACAATTCGTTCCCAAATCGATTTTGTCCAGTTTTAACCAATTTAATTGCATATCTAATATACAAAAATAATACTCGATCTTTTAGTTCATTCCATTTTAGACCAAACCCCATGCGAGCTAATCCAAACTCGTGTAGGTAACCTATTTTGATAACTCTAGTATTTGATACATTGATATAGTAGTACATTCAATTGTTCACTAATTAAACTATATATGAGTTAAGTGATATATTATAATAAATATAGTAAATTTGTAAGTATAAAAATTATTATTTGGAAATTATAACTTAATTATTGAAATGATTCAATGTTGGACCATGCTACAATCACCTATCGAGTTTACTGTTTAAATTATTAATGCATGGTTTTAAAATATATCAAAATTCTTCCGTGTCTAAATCGATTTTGACCAATTTTAATCAATTTAATTGCATATCTGATATACAAAAATAGTACCCGAGCTTTTTAGTTAGGCCGAGTTTAGTCCGAACCTTATGCGGGTTAACCCAAACTCATCTAAATAACCCGTTTTGATAGCTCTAATATCAGCCAGAGTATTGATACATTGATATAGTGATTCATTAATTATATTTTAAACTAGTTAAGTTATATATTATAATATGTATAGTAAATTTATAAATATAAGTATTATTATTTGGAAAATATAAGTCAATTATTAAAATGATTCAATGTTGAACGATGTTACAATCACCTACCGAGTTTAATGTTTCAATCTTTAATGCATCGTTTTAAAATATCTAAAATCTTTCATGCCCAAATTGATTTTAACCAATTTAATTGCATATCTGATATACAAAAATAATACGCTTGCTTTTTAGCTCCGTTCATTTTAGTCCGAACTATATGAGGGCTAACCCAAATGTGTTTGGGTAGCCCATTTTGACAGCCCAAGTATCAATGAGAGTATTGATATATTGATATTATGGTTCATTTAGTGGTTCACTAATTAAACTTTATACGAGTTAAGTTATATGTTATAATAATTATAGTAAATTTATAAATATAATAAATATTATTATTTGGAAAATAACTCAATTATTAAAATGATTCACTATCAGAGCATGTTACAATCACATACCAAGTTCAATGTTTCAATCTTTAATACATAGTTTTAAAATATATAAAATTCTTTTGTGTCAAAATTGATTTTGGCCTCTTTTAATCAATTTAATTACATATATGATATACAAAAATAATACCCGAGCTTTTTAGCTCGGTCTAGTTTAGTTGGAATCTTATGTGGGCTAACCAAAACTCGTTTAGGTAGCCCGTTTTGACAGCTCTAGTATGAGTTAGAGTATTGATACACTAATATAATGGTTCATTCAATAATTTACTAATTAAACTATATACGAGTTAAGTTATATATTATAATAAACATAATAAATTTACAAATATAAATATTATTATTTGGAAAATATAACTCAATTATTGAAATGATGACGATGTTACAATTACCTACTAAGTGTAATGTTTCAATGATTAATGCATCATTTTAAAATATATAAAATTCTTTCGTGCCCAAATCAATTTTGACCAGTTTTAATTAATTTAATTGCATATCTAAGATGGAAAAATAATACTCGAGCTTTTTAGCTAGGTCCACTTTAGTCCGAACCTTATGCAGGGTAACCCAAACTCGTATGGATAGCCAGTTTTGATAGCTCTAGTATCAGTTAGAGGATTGATATATTGATATAGTAATTTATTCAATGGTTCACAAATTAAACTGTATACGAGTTAAATTATATATTATAATAAATATAGTGAATCTATAAATATAAATAATATTATCTGGAAAATATAATTCAATTATTAAAATGGTTCAATGTTGGACCATGTTACAATCACCTACCGTGTTCAATGTTTCAATCTTTAATGCATCGCTTTAAAATATATAAAATTCTTTCATGCCCCAATTTGATTTTGACTAGTTTTAACCAATTTAATTGCATATCTGATTTAATTATCTTACCATATTGATGTAGAGATCAATTCAACCAATTGAATTTATAACAATGATTCTAATCAATTCTATACTGTCTAAACATTTAATTTCTTTTATCTAAATTTAGAAATTGTAGAATTAAGGATAAAAGACACATTAATAGTTCCCACTTTTGTTAAACCAATCTATATATAAATTTATTATATACCCCTCTCAAACATATTTCATACAATATTATCTTTATAATAGTTTATATTTTTATCCACAACAATAACACTAGCATTTAGTAAGATAACTTTAACAAGAGATTTATTGTCAAAACTGTAGTGTCAAAAAAGTAGGTATAGTATATGCTAGTGACAGAAAAAGGATATATATTGTCCAAACAAGAGGTTGTTTTGATATTTATAAGATTCATTAAATATTTCCAACTACTACTAAAACTATCGGAATATAATATGCATATACTAGTGTCAAAAAAGGATATATAGTGTCCAAATAAGGGGGTTGTTTTGACGTTTATAAGATAGATTAATATATCCAACTACTGTTAAAATTATTTAGTAAATATATAAGTGTCCAAATAAGGGGGTTGTTTTGACGTTTATAAGATATATTAATATATCCAACTACTGTTAAAATTATCTAGTAAATATCTCTATATTTATACTATATATAAAGCCAAAACTTGAAATAAGTTCCTTCATGGTGTAATTTTCATTTCCTATATTATTCTTAAACATTGTTTGGTGTACTTTATATTATATTTTTGTCTACAACAAATACATTTTAATTTAAACACAAAAATATGAAATATATAAAAATTGAATATGTAGTAGCACACAATATTCATCGACAGACACGACACACTAGTACTATGGTATGTGTACTCCAACTATTGATTGCTAATGATGTTTCAAACGTAAAATTGTACAGACTGATGCGTTCACGGCACAAGTTGTTCCTTATAAGAAGCAGAGAAGTGAGAGAATTGAGAAACAATCACATCATCACTCATTTGTTCATTGTGAGGAATTTGGAGGAAGAGAGAAGAATCATTGAATCAAAGGAAGGAAAGAGAAAATGGGTAGCAGAGTAAAGGGTCGCACTGTTATTGAGGTTGGAGCTGATGGGGTTGCCATCATCACAATCATCCACCCTCCTGTTAATTCCCTCTCCCTTGATGGTATTCCACTTTTCTTTTCAATTTTCATTCATCATTTCAATTTGCATGGATCATTTCAATTTTTAATTTTCAAGAGGGTGACACCAAGGTAAGGTTGTTGGTCAGTAACTATGAGGTCACATTTTTAAATTCAGGAAAAAGACCATCCAGAGTAGGACTGCCTACATGTATCCTCCAAAATCCTACTAAGTAGGAGTCTTGAGTACTAGACCACCCTTTAATTTTTAATTTTCAAGCTGGTGATGCCAGGGTAAGGTTGTTGGTTAGTAACTATGAGGTCTCAGGTAAATTCTAGAAACAACATCTCCACGGTAAGATTGCACATATACTCTCCATAAGTCCCACTAAGTGGTAGCCTTGAGTGTTGGGCCACACTTTTATTTTCAATTTTCTCTCATGTATGAATTAGGGGCATTGGTTGGGATGGGTTTAACTTGATCCAAACTTGGTCTAAAAGTTTGATAGGGTGATAGATCACAAAAGTAGGAAACTTTAATACTTAGATCTGCAAAACTAATTGAAAAGTTGGGGGTAAAAGCTTATGATCTGATTGAATTGAAAGTCCTTTGTTAAATTGGCTGATCCGCTGAACCATAAAATAATGATGTAAAGGGACTTGTAAAACCTTAACTAACAAGGGGGTTAATTTTTAGATTACGATATAATTTTAGAAGCTCTATCAAATACACTAAACTATCCTTCTTATATAAATGTTTCTTTTTGTGTTATTCATATTACATTTGATTCTCATTTGTATTTCCATCTCTTTGTCTCTCAGTATTTCGCAGCTTAAAGGAGAGTTTTGATGAAGCTTCAAAGAGGGATGATGTCAAGGCAATTGTTGTTACAGGTATTGCAAACAGCTTGTTTTTTTAAGCATGGAGATTGTTCAATTAGTAAGGACTTGGTATTATTTATTTTTCTGATTTAACAATACGAGGAACTAAAGATGAGGAAGCAGAATAAAAGGAGAAAAAATATTATGAAACAGCACATAAATGTTGGTTTTTGAAAAAAAGATATTTCTTGTCAAACTTGCCTTTAGTTGTATAACATCATACCTGAATATTTTGTTACTGTGTTAGGTGCGAAGGGAAAATTCTCTGGTGGTTTTGACATTACTTCCTTTGGTGGACTTCAAGAGGAAAAAGGTACATTCAATTTTAATTTTTTCTTTGGTTTTTATGTTATTGGAAATGCTCTGACTCATTTTTAATTCTTATCATTCCTATATAGAGTATACAAGTCCAGGTTCAATATCATTCGATATCATTGCTGACACTATAGAAGGTACTTGTTTTCTTTTGAATTCTTACTTTTCAATTGATTTGTCATTTTATGCTATTATGAATGTATATGCTTTATCTTTCAGCGTCAAAGAAGCCTTCAGTTGCTGCCATTGATGGCCTTGCCTTGGGTGGGGGGTTAGAGGTTGCATTGGTATGTGTAGTCAAATGTTTAGGATATGAAACTGTTTTGAGTTTTTTGTACAAAATATTACCCATTCTTCCTCTTACAGGCATGCACTGCACGGTTATCAACCCCGACTGCTCTACTAGGTTTGCCTGAACTTCAGCTTGGAATAATTCCTGGAGGAGGAGGTATGGAAATTTTGATAGCATCCTGAACTATTTCCCTCTCCTTTTAGCATATTTATATATTAGAACTATGCCAATGTGTACGTTATTATTCCGTTCTTTTTTCCTACTCATTATTTTCCTAGTTCGTTTAAGAATTCAAATTGGATGTGTTAAGAAGAAAATGAAGAAAAGACTAAAATGCATTATTACAACTAAGCCTAGCTTATATGTTTTATTTAATATTCGTAATTTTTTGAACAAATCTTATATATCGCTCGCTATATGTATGAATAATTGTTTTTATTTCATTATGCCATGTGGACATCCAGATGGAGCTAATTTTTGTTCCCTGCTTTAGTGGACTATTTTCAGTGACAAGAGTTACAAACAGCTCTAACCTGTTTACATTGTAGGTTTTAACAGACAATATTGTTTAAAATCTTATGTTTGTTAGGCCTTGAATAATCCACAGAAGTAAGAAGAAAAGTTAAGTCAGGATAACAATTCACAGTTTATTGAGTTGCAACAATCCTCTAATTTAAATAATTATTTTTGCATTGGTTACTAATTTTTATTTCTAGCATTGTTAACCCAATGTTTGTAAATTGTCATAGGTACACAAAGACTTCCTCGTCTTGTTGGCCTGGCAAAGGCCCTTGAGATGATTCTGGTATGGCACATTTTATGCTTCATTTTCTCTTCTAAACTTTGTTATTGCCCCTGACTTGAAGAGCTGAACTGAAATGCTGGTATGTTCGGACTCAAGGTTGGCAGTCATTCAAATGGCATATTGACTGTGCTACTTTTAAATTCCGACAAACAGAATTACAGCATAATTTTTGTTCAGTTCTCCACCTTGATTGGAATTGGATTATTCTTTTTTCATAGAAAATAAGTATATGATTTCAACGTGCCTCTCTAGTATTTTCAATTAATTTCTTGCCACTTCTTGATTTTTCCATTTCAGACCTCGAAGCCAGTTAAAGGGGAGGAAGCTTTTAGTTTGGGGCTTGTAGATGCTGTAGTGTCACCTGATCAGTTGGTGAATGCTGCACGCCAGTGGGCTCTGGATATCTTGGAACGCAAACGACCATGGGTTCCTAGTCTTTACAGGAATGACAAAATAGAACCCCTTGGGGAAGCAAGAGAGATATTGAATTTTGCAAGAGCTCAGACACGAAAACGGGCTCCTAATCTTAACCACCCTTTGGTTTGCATTGATGTTATCGAAGAGGGAATAGTTTCTGGTCCTCGTGCAGGACTCTTGAAAGTTATTATCTGTCTCTAGTTTCCTTTTCCTCTTCATGTCACTGTTGCTGAAATGTTCATGACATTGTGTCTGATCTTGGCAGGAGGCTGAAGCCTTCCAAGAACTGCTACTTGCAGACGCTGCCAGAAGCCTAATCCACATATTTTTCTCTCAACGGGGAACATCTAAGGTTTGTAGAGGTTTACTGTCTGAATTCCACCTTTTTTCTCTCCCTTATTGAGTGGGGTAGAGATCTGAAGGCTATACTGATCGTTAAGTTAAAAGAGGCCGAGGCTTTGGCACCCCCAATCGCCTATTGACACTCTTCTGTGCTTCTAAATCTTTTGTTTGACTTCTAATTCAGCTGTGGCTGGTCAAAAGGCAGAACATATGTCGTTCAAGGATTACATAAATAAAATTACGACTTTGATAGAGTTTAAGTTGTAGAATGAAGAGCAATGCAGATGTGGAAGTAAACTCAGTTTAAATCTTGATGTTTATTCTATAGTCTATACTATGGAAGATTATTACAAGCATGCATATTTAGTCAATCAACTAGCCCTCAATTGAGGGAAAATAAGTCACCTAGAACGTATCCTTCAGTATTCTGTTATAAGTGAGGTTATTCAAATACTTACATATTCATTTTAAAACTTTCAAGTTTGTCCTGTTTCAGTTTTTTCCCAATGTACACATTGAAATGTATGAATCCTGACCCATCTTGAATTCTTGCCTATGATGCATATCTTAAATTTGACCAGTAGTGTATCTTAGCTTGGGGTTTTATAAATTGTCTCAGTAAATTAACTTCCAAGATGATATTGTTATTAAAGAAAGTGGGAAGCTTTATTAGCTAGCCTGTTTCCGGTTACTTACTTTTCATTGAAATTTTTCTATATATGATTTTCCTAATACCTCTTGGCATGAATAGGTACCTGGGGTTACTGATCGTGGTTTGGTTCCAAGACCAGTGAAAAAGGTTGCCGTTCTTGGTGGAGGACTAATGGGCTCTGGAATTGCAACATGTTTAATTCTTAGTAACTATCATGTCATCTTGAAAGAAGTAAATGAGAAGTTCTTGGATGCAGGTCTTAATAGAGTTAAAGGTGAGAGCATAATCTTGTAAATTGGTTTTTGCTGCTTAATAATCTTCAGTTTCAATTTAAAAATAAATTATGTTCTCATGTAGTGTTCCTCTTTATGCAGCAAATTTACAAAGCCGTGTCAAGAAAGGGAAAATGACTCAGGAAAGATTTGAAAAGGCCATCTCTCTTCTCAAAGGTACCATTGACTATGAAAGTTTCAAAGATGTGGACTTGGTGATAGAGGTACTTTAAGCCACCCGAATATTAATTCTTTAATTAAGTGTCATAGTTGCACTTTATCCAAAACCTGACAAACTATGAAATGTTGGTGTCTGTTGTTCGGCAGGCTGTTATTGAAAAAATATCCTTGAAGCAACAGATCTTTGCTGACCTTGAAAAGTATTGTCCACCTCATTGTATACTTGCAACTAACACTTCCACAATTGACTTAGACCTCATTGGAGAGAGGACTAAGAGTCAAGACCGGATTATTGGAGCCCATTTCTTCAGGTCTTATCTTGTTCGAAACTATTATATTTTCTCGCAGCATATTTTTACTAAAATCACTTGGTGGGAGCTTTGTGCATTGGGTCACCCTTTTTATATTTTACTAAAACTGACCTACCTATTTGTTAAGAGCTTTGTTGCTTGTATTGTTTCGTATATTTCTGACTAAAAGATGGATGTGTGGTTCTGCAGCCCAGCAAATATTATGCCACTTCTGGAAATTGTTCGTACTAAGCAGACCTCTCCCCAAGTAATTGTTGACGTGCTAAATGTTGGAAAGAAGATAAAGAAAACTCCAGTAGTTGTTGGTAACTGTACAGGATTTGCGGTTAATAGGATGTTCTTCCCATATGCACAAGCAGCCATATTGCTCGTTGAACATGGTGCAGATATTTATCAAGTTGATAAGGCATTAACTAAATTTGGAATGCCCATGGGGCCATTCAGGTATTAATCCTTCGAAAATTGTGATCCATGACTACTTCTTCAAGGGTCTAATTCGTCACATGTTTACCACTGCAGATTGGTTGACCTCGTTGGTTTTGGTGTGGGGCTTGCAAGTTCCACGCAATTTATTGAGAATTTTCCGGAGCGAACTTATAAAGCAAAGCTTCTTCCACTTCTGATAGAAGAGGATAGAGCAGGTAGAGTTAAACTTTCATGCACTAATTATCTTCTTGTGTGAATTGAAATTTTGAGGAGTTATTTCTGTGGGAAATACTTACTTGCCAGTAAAAGGCTCAGATGTTTTTCTACTAAATAACTCATTGGCAATTTTTTTAACGATTAACCCGTACTTCTTACAGGTCAAGCATCTGGAAAGGGGTTTTATTTGTATGATAATAAACGCAAGGCCAGACCTGATCCTCAATTGAAGAGCTATATTGAGAAGGCCAGAAGCATTGCTGGTATTACTGTTGATCCTAAGGTGTTTTAACCCATCCTAACTAATTTACACTATTTACTATAGTGAAGAGCACATTTTAAACTTCATTTTCGTTGTAAAATTCCACTGGATCTGATTTGTGTCTATGAACTGGGACAGCTTGCAAAATTATCCGAAAATGACATCATAGAGATGATACTATTTCCTGTGGTAAATGAGGCTTCCCGGGTCCTCGATGAAGGTATTGCAGTTAAAGCAACTGATCTTGATATTTCATCTGTCATGGGCATGGGTTTTCCACCTTACAGGTTTGTCTCAAACTATTTTGGTGCACCACTCCAAAGCTTTGTCCTTCTTGTTCTGACTATTGGGGTTAATTTTATCAGGGGAGGCATCATATTCTGGGCTGACTCTCTTGGATCCGAATACATATACTCAAGATTGGAGGAATGGTCAAAACTCTATGGACCACTCTTCAAGCCTTCTGCCTATCTGGCTCAAAGAGCTGCCAAGGGGATCCCTTTGGTGAGAAATCTATGCTCATTTGTTTTCATTTGTGCATCTGGTGCTTGTCCCTTTGGATTATTCCAGGATTGTTTACCCAACTACATTTTTTTATTTGGTCATTTCGTTCCGCTTATTTTTAACTTAGCTACTTCCAAAACATAGAAGTTGAGCCTCAGTGCAATGGTACGGTTGCTGCTTAGTGATCAAGAGGTCACAGATTCAACTTCTATAAATAGTTCCCTGCTTGTGGGATAAAGCTGTAAGCATTTACCCTCCCCAGATCCCATTAGGTGGGAGCCTCGTGCATTTAGTCGCCCTTTTTTTCAACTTCCAAAAGTGATTGCTAGATGAGGATTATTTTATCACATTGCACCTATGTACCCACATTGACATTAGAATCAGGGATTTCTGATGGAATTGGTTACAAATATATGCTTGCTACTATTATTAATTGGAATGAAGATTGAACTTTGGACTCATTTTTTACTCACTTCTTTATACTCATTATCTAGGGTATTGGACTCTCATTCATTTAGTACTTGTTTGGATTACAATATTGTAGAATGTATTATATGCTCTTATTGTGCTATTAGTTCTGACCCAAGATAACGGGTTCTAGGGTCACATGCAAAGGTTCACTATTATGACATATTCCTCTCTTTGATTTGTGGGCAAAACTTAGTACTTATCAATAAATATTAAATATTTGTGGTTCTAATGAAGTGTCCAATATCATTGGTATTACCCACTAATGGTACTTTACTGTTTCATTGCAGAGTGAACCTGTGGAGCAAGCAAATTCACGGTTATAAGATTCCATAGCTTATTACATGTTCACTTGATTTCATTTCCTTTCCATGTTATTTCTCCTTTCAAAAGATAAGGACTCTTTTAAAATAGAGGCAAATAATGTAAGATGAGCACCTATTTGAGTGCAGCAGAATTATTAGATAAAAAAAAAGTTTTATTGGGTGTTTGCAAGTGACACAAATATTTAGTAATTTAGTATTATGTTTCCATCTCAAAAGTCAAAACCAAATTAATAATATAAGAAGTAGTCAAGCAAGTATTTAAATAATTATAAAATAATAAGGTAGGTCATATGAGATTTACTTTTCAACATTTTCTTTATAGAATTTAGGGTTAGAAATGGGCTGAACTGAGTCGAACTATGATTTTATTCTGTTCAATTTGATAAAGATTTGTTCAGTTCGAAGCTTGATTTCAAAATGAATTATGTTTCTAACTTGAATTCAACTTGATTGAAGTTCATAAACTGTTCAATTTGACTTCTAAGTTTGAATTAGTTTGGTTCATTAAAAGTTCATGAACTATTTGGTTTTACTCATTAGTTTGATTGGTTCAGTTGTTAGTGAGGGAGTATATGAAGTAACCCAAGTGAGAACAATTATTATTGTGAGAAATAATAATAGTTAATATGAACCGTTGAATCTTATTTGAATGATTAAAATTAAGAATTATATGCACATGACTTTTTTAAGTGATCATGTGACCAATAACTAACTTTTATTCTAATCATCTAATATGGGTTATAAGGTCCAAATTTATTTTTCTCAAAAATTTTCAATAACTTCTTATGAATATATTGAGAGACTGCACCCTGAAGAACAAATGTTATTTGGTTAAGATTCAAAGATAACTATAATGAGCATTATGGTTCTTATGTAGAAAGGGGAAGGGTGGCTCTGAAATGTTGTTGGCTAAAGTTAAAAATCATGGTTTGTATTTTGTAATAGGCACTACTTTATCTTCGAAATATTTTATAAGATATACATTATGCGACTAATTATCCTGAGAATTTTAATCATCCAAATATTTTGTAAAATATACATTAGTTTTTTTCTTAAACTGTTTACCGATTATCATAGTACCATAATCGATTATCAATTTTCTTCATACTAACTGGTCCAAGATGTAATAATAAAATAATAAATCACTGCCTAAAGTTAGAACAAGAGGGATTAATCGTACTGGTTGCGTGTAATCAATCGTATGTGTCATTAGTGGGACGGTAATGGGTCACTTGCCCCCTTGATGTGGGTTAACTTCATCCATTATATAGAAAAATACTTATGTGGAGAAACGTACGTATGTAGAGACAACCAATCAAATTTTGATAACACATTAAAAATTTAATTATAATTAAAATCTAGTTATAAATAACAATACGAAAAAACATAAAAATGTTTGTCTCTGTTGTATATGGTTTCCATATAAATTTTTCTCATTTATTTATATATATATACTACATATGAGCTGCTCCTATGCTTACTCAGTTGTGTTGAACACTGAGTTTTCCACCTCCAAATCCCCTTCTTGATGGATTCCAGTCATGGAGATGTTTTTCGTAAGTCTGACTTGTGCCGTAATGGTGGTTGCATGTAATTTCTTAAAGGAGAAGAAGTCTTGGGGGTGACTTCCAGTTCTTCTCATCACCTTTATTCAATTTGTGAAACTTTGGTAAAGAAAATTATTTTTTAAATTATTGATCTACTATTTTTTTGGTGTAATATTTATGCATAGTTAGTGTAAACATTTATTTATAGTCAGCACATCATCCATCACTCATTTATACTACTTTTTTGAAGAGTCAATAATAATAAAATATATATGGTGGATGATGTAGTGACTGTGTATATCAGTGTCATTTTTTCTCTTATTTTTATCTTACTCAAATGATGTCTTCATGAAAATACTCATTTAAGCTCATTTTTCTTCAATTTGTTGGTTGATAAATATGTACAATGTAATTTGTGTGGTCATTCTAAAAATTATAGATAATGAATAAATCTCTTACATGTGTAGATATTGATGCTGCTTATAATACTATGACTTCATTTGAGTTCGTAGCAAATGTCATAAGATCGTAAAAATTTCTATAAAAATTTATTTAATATTGATAGCATATGTATTTTTGTGCAAAAATTATACCATGTAGATTTCAATGAGAAGGATAAGATTAACTTGAGATGTCAATTTCAATATTTTATTGTTGGTGTCTTTAGTCATTCATGTTTGAGAAAACGTCAACCATTTCTGAGTTAAATCCAAATTTGACAATATGTGGAAAATAAATGCATATTATTTAATTGATTGTGTTGTTCATCTTATCTAAACAAAATTATATAATAAGATAAGATAAATTTCTTGCAGACAACATGGTAATTTATACAAAAAATAAAATAGCTGAAAATTTTACCTAAAATTTAATAATCGTTGAGTTCAAGACACTTTAAATGAATGTACATTTTTTAACGTCTTTATTTTTTTATTTAGAATTAATATATTATTTTGAAACAATTATATATATTTCTTTATATATTTATACTCATCTTAATTATAAATTGTAATTTAATATTATTGACCCTGCTAGACTTTGCGTCAAGATCCACCACTGACTGGGAGGGTTCATACAATGACTTACCACATTGGATGAACGTTGTCCAACACTTTGCCCCGGGTACAATTGTCCATTATGAAGCATCTCGTCGCTTTGTAGATGATATTGCAGATCCTAATAATTTCATTATTGACAGAGTATTTTGGGCTTTTAAGTCATGCATTGAAGGGTTTGCAATTTGAAAACCAAGTCTACAAGTTTATGTAACATTTTTGACCGACAAATATACTAGAACGTTGCTAATAGCAAGTTCACAAGATGGTAACAAACGTATCTTTCCATTGGCATTTGCCATTGTTAAATGAGAAATGAAGGAAGTTTGAGAGTAGTTTTTTACAACCTTCGAACTTTTGTTACCCTACAACCAAACATATGTATAATATCAGATAGAAGTAGAAGGTTGTTGGATGCACTTCATACCGGACTGCCTAGATGGTATAATACTAAATCAATTTATTGTATTCGTCATCTTACAAACAATTTTAACAAGGAGTTTCGAGATTCTGATCTTAAAGATAAAGTTATTCAAATGGGTACGACTTTTATAAATTTTTTAATATTTGGTATATATATTATAATTTTATTAATTAATTACAGTTTTTTGGAGGATATGATGCGGCCACGGTTTGAGTGAATGCTTAGTGTATTGCGTGAAAAATATTCAAGGGCAGGAGCATGGTTGCACCATATCCCTAAAGAAAAATGGGCTCAATGTTATGAGGAAGGGAGACAGTACGAGCATATGACTACCAACCTTGCAGAATGCATTAACAATATTTTGCAAGGATTTGGAGCTCTCCCCATCACTACCCTTGTCCGAACAAGATATTACAGGCTAAATTCATGGGTTGTTGATCATAGAGATGAAACCATTATCATGATTAAGGCATGACACATATACTGCAAAGAGTTGACAAATGTGATCAAATAAAATCAGCATCAAGTTACATGTCAACTTGTTCGTAGTTTTTCAAGGGAGACGGGGGTAGCCAAGGTTGAAGTTGCTTCTAGATTTGTTGTTCGACATTCAAAAGTGTATTCGGTGAAACTAATCGAAAATTGGTGTGACCGCAGGGAGTTTCAATCATTGATATTTGTCACGCTCTCATGCAATTGCTACATGTTCAACAATGAATTTAGATTATGGGCAATTTATTTCACCAATTTATCGATTAAATAATATTTTGAAGGTCTATGGACATTAGTTTCAAGCAATCGGTAATGAAGAATATTGACCTCCTTACTCAGGACCCTCATTCATTCCTAATCGTTTTATGCGTAGGAAGCGAATTGGAAGACCAAAAACTACACAGATACATAATGAAATGTAGGAAGTTCAATCTCAACGAATTAAAAAATGTGGATGGTGTAGGACATAAGGTCACAATAGGAAGAAATGTCCATTCCGAATGAGGGAAGTGGGTGATAGTTCCAGGCAACCAGTAATGATGAATAGTAACTTTAAAATTATGAATATGTTTTAAATTATTGTGTATGAATCAGTTTTAAATCATTGTGTACGAATCTATGTTAAATCATTGTGTATGAATTTGTTTTAAATCATTGTGTATTTGAATGAGTAGTACATTTTGTCATGGTTCACACTTCAATTATTATGACAAACATAAGGAATCAGATTCTCTTACAAAGAACATATAAAAGACAAAATGACAATCATAGAATTAATTACATAGTTAGATTCTAATGCAATGACATAGTCACTCTTACACACTTTGAATGACAATTGCATGTATATTCAAATTACAATGCATTTACATAATCAATGTTACTTTAATGTATTAATTAAGACATTTAAAAAAAATATTTACTATATTTAGTGTACTAGTTTATTTTTTGAATTTGATTAATTAGCTAAAACATACTTAAATTCGTATTAGTGAAGTAATAAATTAGTGTACTTTTCCTATTAGTCTATCAATGTATATTATGACATATATAATAAATGACAAATGCATGTATATATGTAGGTTGATCAAGTAAGTTAAAATATTATTTTATTTCTCTTTATTTCCTAAATATTATTTTATGCATGTAATTTTTTCATCCATTTCCTAACCATCAATTTCAATCTTTTTCCGGTTTGTTTGGACCCCTTATAGGACATGAATATTAGGGGATAAATCCTTCATATTTCTCGAGCACGCATGCTATTGATTTGTTTCGCAACAGTGGAATGACATGCTTCCGATCGCGTCATGAGACAATTTGGGCTGTAACAACCTATTCCACATGATCCACTAAACTTCTACAAACTCCAAAAAAATGGACTTACATGGCAAGAACAAATACAATTAGCCACACAAAAAACATGAAGTTTGGATTCAAATGTGGGATAGTCGAGAATTGTGCATGGTCAACAACATTCCAGATACTGAACATTTGTATCACTATTCATAATATATGTAATGATATTTACAAATAACAAGGAAATATATCTCGCCAGACAGTGCATTTTCTGTTGGAGTAGTAAGTTTTTTAAATCCATATTCTTTTTTTAATTTTATATTCATTTCATTCAATAACTAAACTTATATATTTTTCGTAGTTTAACTTTGCAAACGAACTTATTGAAAGAAAAATTGCTCCTCATGCTTACAACAATCTCATTCAAACTGTCCATTACGTCCATTTTGCATGTAAAGAATTGGTGAAGGCATTGACAGAGTTTAATCCAACTGCCTTCAACATTTCCCGGCCTAGAGCTCCTCCTGCTCAACATTTCAACATGTCTGCATACGAGTCTGAACCTCAACATCAAAGTTCAAGTCAGACACAGGTTCAGTCATAGGCACAAGTCCCACCACCTTATCTTCAGAGAAAATAATCCTATGGAGCTTTCACATCATTTCCAATTACCTACCATATGGGACAAAGTTCTCAATTTTAAGGATCTCTACCATCAATGTTTGCTACAAGTTCAAACAAGCCAATGTCGGCACATGGCTCATAAGAATTTTACCGTCCTACTATGTCATCACAACCAAAACAAGGCAATATTTACAGTAATGAAGATAGTGATGACGAAGGTGGTGAGGAGGAAGAGGAACAACAACTTAGAAGAGTTCTTCCACCACGTAGAAGAAGGCTACCCTTGTGTGGCACTTCATCACATCATAGACGTCATTGATATTAGAGATTTAATTTCTATGTTTGCAATTTCAATGTTTATAATTTCAATGTTTGTAATTTCAATGTTTTTAATATAAATGTTTTTTCATGTCATTCTTTTTTATCTAATTAATATTAATCATATTAGTAAAAATAAAATAAAAATAAAAATAAAAGATGAATAACAAAGCCTAAATTAATAAAACTCATGCAACCCCATAAACCCATCCAAAATCTCCATAAACCCTAAGTAAACCTAGCTTGAAGTATGTAGCGGATTAGGGCAAAAATGAAGGTAGGACTCGTGGACCTAAAACACAATTTTTGGAGAGAAAAATAAAGGGTAAAAATCATGGACCATGTCCACAATTTCAGGAGAGAGAAAAAGTGAAATTGTGGACTGGTTCACGATTTCACAGAGAAAAAAAATCTCGTGCATTTCATCCACGAGTTCAATAAAAGTTGCACTATTTCAATAATATTTTAAAAAGTTAAACCTAATATAAAAGTCGAACTACATGTAAATTTTCCCTTAATAGATGCATGTGGTTGTTCTTTGTATTGGAATGAAAAAATCCGGGTCAAAATCCTTTGGTAATTCTGTCAAATTTTGTTGTTCTCCTTGTTGAGTTTAAGCTCCAAAACCATCAATTGGGATGGCGGCGTCTAAAAGTCTTTATTCTATTGATAATGTAAGAAATTTTTACATGTCATTATATCATTTATCATTCATTTATTATTATTGACTTTTAAATAAAAGTAATATAAATGAATAGTGAAATATACACTAATTATGTATAAATCCTTACATTATCGCTGCATATATATTATTACACTACTGTATATTTGTGGCACATACACACATACATGTTAATGGCATAATTAACTAATTAGTGTGATGCTAAAGAACTATGTTGATTCTGAAATGATTTGAGTGTTTTGATATGACTTATTTTATAAGTAAAGATGGAAGTGCTAAAGATTTGGGATTGTGCAATAATCTGCGTAAGAAAATATAGTTTTGATGGAGATAATTGATTATCACTTAAGAAAATCGATTATAATAGACAATGATGAAGGAAACCCATTATTTTGAACTGGTGTAGTGGATGGATTATGGTACTAATAAAGCGATTACTAAAAATATGGCTTCCAGATAGTTGAGACCAATCACATTGAGTTTTCTTCTTCTCGTGGTAGTAGAAAATAAAATTTCATTGAAGATAGAAAAAATTGATGCAATGTTGCCTTGCAGAAGCTTTTGCTTTATTTATTTTCTACTTGTTGGCTTGCTTCAATTCCTTGATTATTATAACATAACATTGCATGACATTTATACCGATCTTATTGTCAGTTAATTTGGGTTAGTTATGCTTGATAGATAAGTCATAAGTATATATCATTGGGTAGAAATCACTTGTCCTAAACAGTATCTCTTTTCGTATTCCTGACCAATCAGATATTGCTACATAAATAATTTTTTTTTAAAAAACAAAAAAATATCAAAAAGTAATATTCTAATTGGTTTGAGACACAGAATAAGATACCATTTGAGACATGTGATCTATGTGTCCATATGTCATATAGCAACATTTGCATCAGACATGTGAGTATATACGTGTCTTTTACCTGCTAATTGGTGACATTGTTATCTATTATTAGAATAGTCTAGGTTAGTGAAAATAATAATTGGTACTTCTAATACTCCCTCTCAATTATTATTATTTTATATACCTGCAATTTTTCTTGTCTTCTACTAGTGCAAGGTTAGCATATTTTAGATTTGGCCTCCGATTTCTTGTGAATCTCCATGGTTGTGGCTGATGAGTTTTTTCCTCCAAATCCTTTATATGGCTTAGTCTATTTTCTTCTAGAGACCGAATTTGTACCCATGTTTGGCAAGGGATTTTCCTTTTATCTGGTGAATTTGCAATGGCTTTACCAAGTGGTGATTCAATATTAACCACTCCTTGTTACGGTTTTACTTCGTCATTGGCTATTGGTTGCATCTCCATTTTTTCTGCATGCTTCATATGTGACTACAAAACTGCTTGTGGAGACCACCATGATGATGCTTCATTGAACACCACATTACAAGATACATAGCATCATAATATTGTTGGATCACAACACGTTCATCATTTTTGCTCATTATCATAGGCCAAAAATATGCAATGTGATGCTTTCTTTTCGATCTTGCTGCGTAAATGTTTGGGGAGAAATACATAGCATACATATCCAAATACTAGGAAGTGACTTACTACTAGCCTGATTTTCCCCAATATTTCAAACTATGTAATGGATCCAAGTCTTGCTTGAGGTAACCTATTGATCACAGACACTACAATATTCATACATTCTATCCATAATTTTGGTAGGTACACTTTTTGTAAGTTATATCATGGAAACCATGTGTGGATATATAGATTTTAAGAAATTCATAGCTTTTACGTTAATAAGAATGGTTATAGATTATTAACTTTTGCCCATGGTGATACGATCCTCCATTTAGCTATTGTATGACGTTTTTGGTTTATAGAGAAACTCTTCTATCTCCTTCCCATTCTTACTATGCTCTTGCTTAAGTGATGACTCATAGAGCAAATCTTTATGAGCAAAGATAGGGACAATGTTTCTGGTCATTTTCTTGTTAGTATAGTGCTTCCATCAAGCACTATATATAGGCTCTTTCCCAAGAGTTTTAACATTTCATTAATAACTCTTCATCCAAGAGTTATGTCATTCAAACAATGAAATAATATATTCATTCATGTCACAAGAGACATATTTCTTACATTCTCCCACTTGTCTTATGTGATAATACAATTCATGATTCTATAAACATCAAACATAATGCGCATATTCAAAATATGTTTTCCATATTCATTACATTACATGTCATGATTAAGAACAAAAACTAATAAGAGTCATGGCGGTTGTACATCACTTATTCGATATAGTCCCTTCTA
>NW_017725971.1:0-3403 GCF_001865875.1 Lupinus angustifolius
TTAGCCTTAATCCTAACATGACACATTAAAGGGAATCAAATAATAATGTCATTTAGAAAGAAAATTTTATTTTCAACATTATCATTCTCACATGTGTACATAAATGTGAAAATAAAATATTAATCAGAAACTTAAATATTAACGAGCTCGAAGTGTCAAAATATTGATACTTTATTAATAACATAATATTCAACATTCATTCACAAACATAATACCCATATTTGTTACATTACCAGTAAATATTTTGGGAGGTATCCCTTTCGTTAAAGGATCTACAATCATAAGGTTAGTGTTAATATGCTCAATTGACGCTAAGTTTCTGAACTTCTTCTTTAACGGTAAAGTATTTCACCTCCATATGTTTAGCACCTTTGGAATACTTGTCATTTTTAGAAAAGAAGACTGCTGCAGAATTATCACAATAAATTTTCAGCGGCTTGACAATACTGTCGACAACCCCAAGTCCTGAAATAAAATTCTGTAGCCATTTAGCATGAATTGTGGCCTCAAAGCATGCCACAAATTCAGCTTCCATAGTGGATGCAGCAATGTCAGTCTTCTTCGTACTCTTCCATGAGATAGCTCCTCCAGCTAATAAATACACATAACCGAAAGTAGACTTTCATGAGTCTATGCATCCGACAAAGTCTGATTCTGAATATCCAACCACCTCAAGGTGATTTGATCTCCTATAAGTAAGCATGTGATCCTTTGTACCTTGTAAGTATCTCAGAACTTTCTTTGCAGCTTTCCAATGTTCTATACCAGGATTACTCTAGTATCTTCCTAACATTCCAACTGCAAAACTAATATCTGATCGTGTACAAGTCTGAGCATACATTAGACTCCCAACTATAGATTCATAAGGAGTTTCTTCCATTTGCTTCCGTTCCAAATCATTCTTTGGACATTGCATCATACTAAACGTATCTCCTTTCTGAATTGGAACGGGTAATGTTGAACATTTATTCATTCTAAATCTCTCTAAAATTTTGTTAATATATGCTTTATGAGACTATCCTAAAAGTCATTGTGATTTATCATGAAATATTTCTATTCCAATCACATTGCTTGCCTCACCCATATCTTTCATTTCAATTTTTTTAGAGAGAAACATCTTAGTCTCATTTAAAAGACCAAGATCATTAGTTGCAAGCAAGATGTCATCAACATATAGAACCAAAAAGATAAATTTACTCCCACTAACCTTTAGGTATATACATCGATGAACAATGTTTTTCTTAAACCCAAATGATACAATAATATCATTAAACTTAAGATATCACTGTCGCGAAGCTTATTTAAGTCCATATATTGATTTCTTAAGTTTACACACCATATAGACCTTTTCCTTTCTCTATGAATCCTATTGGTTGATCCATATAGACCTTTTCTGTTAAATCTCCATTTAGAAAGGCAGTTTTCACATCCATTTGGTTCTTAGAGACTGATGAAAACGTCTCTTTATAATCAATGCCATCTTTCTGAATATAGCCTTTTGCTACAAGTCTGGTCTTATAACGTTCTAAGTTACCATAAGAATCACATTTAGTTTTGAAAACCCACTTACAACTAACTGTTTTGGAATCTTCTGGTAATTCAACAAGGTCCAAAACCTCATTTTGTTTCATATATTTTAACTTATCTTTCATGACATTTAACCATTTATCGGCAATATCACTATCCATGCCTTGTGAAAACGTAATTGGGTCATTCTCAATTCCTATGTCACATTCTGACTCATGTAGGTAAACCATATAATCATCAGAAATAGCAAATCGTCTTTCTCTTTGTGATCTTCTTAATGCTATCTCTTGTGATTCTTCTACTATAGGTTCATCAACTTGATTTTCAGTAATGAGATTATTTTGTTGTTCTCCATCATTACTAATCGGTTCAATAACTTGAGGAACAACATTATTAGGGATACAAGTAAATGGAACTTTTACCCTCACTTCTTTAATTTCCACTTACGTGGTGTTTCACTCCCACTAATCTCATCATTCTCAATGAACCTAACATTCTCAGTCTTAACAATTCTTGTAGTATGGTTTGGACAATAAAATCTATACCCTTTTGATTTTTTTGGATAACCAATGAAATAGCCACTGGTTGTTCTTACATCCAGTTTATTTTCTTGTGGATTATAAATTCTAATTTCCGTCAGGCTTCCCCTAACATGTAGGTGCCTTAAGCTAGGTTTCCTTCATGTCCACAGTTCAAAACGAGTCTTTGGAACTATCTTACTAGGAACCCTATTTAATAAATACATGACAATCTTTAAAGCATAAGTCCACAATGAAATGAGTAAAGATAAATTATTCAACATACTCCTGACCATATTCAATAATGTTCTATTACGACTTTCTGATACACCATTTTGTTGTGGTGTACCTGACATTGTGTATTGTGTACATATGCCACGACTAAAAAGGAAATTAGCAAATGGACCTGGATGTTGTCCATTTTCATCATATCTTTCATAATACTCACCACCTCGATCAGACCTGATAATTTTCACCTTTTTATCTAATTGTCTTTCAACTTCAGTAATATAAATCTCTAAGGCTTTTAGCGCTTGAGATTTATCAGACAATAAATAGATATGTCCATAACGTGAATAATCATCAATGAAGGTAATAAAATATTTTTTATTGAAAGAATTAACATCAAAAGGTCCACAAATATCTGTGTGTATAATTTCAAGAAGCTTAGTGCTTCTTGTGGCTCTTTTCTTTGTGTGTTTTATTTGTTTACCTTTAATACAATCCACACAAATATTCAGATCGATAAAATCTAAATCCAGAATGATTTCATTCTTTACTAATACTTTCATTATTTCTTTGGAAATATGTCCCAAATGTTTATGCCACAAGTAAGTAGAGCGTTCATCAATTAAGCCACGCTTAATTCCAACGTTATGATGCAAGGCTAAAAGTGCTTTAGAGAAAAGATTATCAAGATTTAATTTGTAAAATCCATCACATAATATATCATTACCAATTAAATGAGTATATCTATACAAACTGAAACATTCATTACCAAATTTAAAAGAGTATCTAGCAATATCAAGTTTAGATAAAGAAACCAAATTCCTAGATATATTAGGTACATAAAGGGTTTCAAATAAATCTAAATGATGTCCAATGTCAAGGATTAAACGATAATCCCAACGGCTTCCACTAGAACCTTCACTCTATTTCCCAGAAAGACAAATTTTTCATTTGGTCTTGTAGTTCGGGTCGTAATGAATCCTTGCATAGTATTAGAAACATGAATAGTACATATAGAGTCAATCCACCAAGTATTATAAGGAACTTCTGCTAAGTTTGATTCAAAACATACATAAGCACTAGGCTTACCTTTCTTTTCAAACCAATCTTTGCGTTTTGGACAATCCTTT
>NW_017725972.1:0-1929 GCF_001865875.1 Lupinus angustifolius
ATTAACATAATTGATGGAATGATTTCCTTGACTCCTCATTCTGGTTTCCTCTTGAACTAACATACTATGCAATTCATGCACATTTCATTTGTCTTTCATGTATAGTTCATTTGGAAAGGACCATATTCAGAGGGTAATGAATTTAGTATAAATTGCACAAGGAAGTTTTCATCCACATCCATTCCCAATGTCTTAAGTCTTGCTGCAATGTTTGTCATTTCAATGACATGTTCATGCATAATACGAGAACCATCAAATTTCATGGTGGTTAATGTACTCATTAGTGTCCCAGCAAGAGACTTGTCAGTAGTTTGGGAGCGCTCTTCCACAAATTTTAGCATTTCTTTAGCACTTTCAGTTTTAGGAAGAGCTGACTAAATGTGGCTAGCAATACTCATTCGCATATACATTAGACTCAATCTGTTTGATCTTTCCCAATTTCTATAATGAACTTTATGTTCTTCCGTGCTTATATTAGTAATAGCGTTTGGCTTATCTTCTCTAAGTGATAAATCCAAATCCATAACCCCAAGGTAAAATTGGATTTGTACACTCCATTAAGAGAAGTTAAGTCCATTGAAAGTTAGAACAGATGCGAATTGCGAATGCAAAGCAACATGTACTGCAATCAATAAAATCAAACAAAAACGTTAAGGCTTTGAGTTACATGTAAAATTAATTCAGATTACTTCATAAGTGTATATTAATGTTTACCTTTAAGTAATCCATCAATGTATCATACTAGACATAATGATACTAAAAGAAATTCACATAATTTGGCAATGATGCATGCATATATTAGAAACATTTACTATCTTTGGATATATAAATATAACCAATGATACATTTTACACTTTCAATAAACATGCTCATTGATTATAAGAACAAAGAATCAACCTTTGGGTGATTCTTAAATGTCTTATAATAATGAATTTCAATTTACTATAAACAAATAATTGTTATATTATCCATAGCATCAAATTAATGAGTAAATGAAATATGATTATACAATTTGGAATTAAATAAACATAAAGATTTGACACTTTAGTGATTAACAAATCTATCATACGATAATTCCAAACAAATGAAATATAATAATACAATTTTGGAATTAAATAACCATAAAAATTTGACCACTTTGGTGATTAACAAATCTATCATACAATAATTCCAAACATCTAACAAGTTATAATATTATACATATATATGACTATCAAAATTGCACATAAATTACAATGACATACATACTCATGAAGCAATTACGTTAAACCTTTTATATATATATATATATATATATATATATATATATATTATATTATATTATATTGTATATATTTTGCTTCTCAGTTACCTATTATATACATATAATATAATATATATTACTTTACTGTTAACGTTATTTATATATAAGTAAATATGTATATATTCCTTTATTGTTTTATGTTTTGTATATACATATATCACTGTTTCTTATCTAAAAAAATAGAATGTTTACTGTTTCTCCAAAATTTTGCTACACATATATCACATTATATATGAAAGTATAATTTAGAGTGAAGATCATAACATTTGTTTATATTAGTATACTTTCACCTTATACATAACATTTGTTCACTCTAATAATATGTTCATGTTCTACAAAGTAGATCAGTTTACTATCTCTCTACAACTATATAGTTTCCTCCTCTCCAAAACAGAACATAAAAAGTTAATGAAACAGTCCCTCTAAACATATTCATTATTAATAACATATATAATACATATGTTAATGTCAGTTAATCTATATATAATTATAATATATATTATGTCTCTGTTAGTGTTATATATAATAAATATGTTTTTGTTAAAGCTTTATGAGAACATTCTAAATAATTATGTTATTCATCAATTTTATCAAACAGAAAACAGAAGGTGCATCCATGTGATGTT
>NW_017725973.1:0-5580 GCF_001865875.1 Lupinus angustifolius
GAATATAGCAGAACAGATAGCAGAACAAATTCACAAGGTTCTCTTTCTTTGATTCTTAGTATGATGCAGCGGAAATAATTATATTTGAGTTCTCTATATTTATAGAGAAACTATTCTATTTCCTTCCAGTTCTTACTATGTTCTTGCTTAAGTGATGACTGATAGAGCAATCTTTATGGGCAGAGATAGGGACAATGTTTCTGGTCCTTTTCTTGTTAGTATAGTACTTCCATCAAACACTATATATAGGCTATTTCCCAAGAGTCTTAACATTTCATTGATAAATCTTCATCCAAGAGTTATGTCATTCAAATAATGAAATAATATATTCATTCATGTCACAAGAGGCATATTTCTTGCATTTTTCACATGAAGCATAATTATGCTCATCTCTGCTAGATGTCGATTTTCCCTTCGGAAAGTCCATTTTTTGTAATGTGTAAGGTCACATTAACTGTCTTCGTATATTGTTCTCCGTCAAGAAATTGTAGAACTGATACGAGGTATATTCTCCTCCATTTTCAGTATGTAGACACTACACGTTTTGCATTTCTCACTTTCTACCCGCTGCTTGAATTCTTTAAACTTTTTCTAAACTTATGATTTTTCAATCATGAAATATGCCTAAACGTATCTAGAATAATCATCATTAAAGGATATCATATAACGATGTCCACTCACTAACAATTTCTTTATTGGTCCAAATATATCTGAGTAACTAATTGAAATGGTAAGTCATTATTTTATCAATGCCTCTACTTGTAATGAGAACGCAA
The DNA here is from genome assembly GCF_001865875.1 of Lupinus angustifolius. NCBI lineage: Eukaryota > Viridiplantae > Streptophyta > Magnoliopsida > Fabales > Fabaceae > Lupinus > Lupinus angustifolius. The sequence goes on from NW_017725973.1 coordinate 777, forward strand.
AGTTAGATCTAGAAGGTGCAATTTTTGAGGCGAGAAAAATGAGGATTATTATTTTGGGATTAAATAAGAAAATATAATGGTATTATTACCACCATTCGAGGATGGACTAAGAAATCTACTTTAACAGAGCTAGAGAAAATCTTGGAAAGTTCAAGAAGCTTTAGATATTCAAATGTCTAAAGTTTCCATTTACGAGGAGGATAAAGCTCTCTTTAGTAAAAGTGGAGCACTCGAAGAAAACAAGGCTCCTATGACGTTTCATAACAATGGTGAATGCTCAAGAAGAGGACATCGTTGGAAGTGGAGATGCCAAGATGAAGGAGGTCAAAAACGAGGAGGAGCTAGACAACCACAATTTAAAGATAAGTCAAAAGAGATAAGCATCACAAAAAGATTGAAACATGTTATTGCAGGAAGATAGGTCATTTTATTAGAGATTATTGGTTAAAGGAGAATTAAGGAAATGCAGTTGCCTCTGTCTCCAAGAATGAAAGTGAAGAAGAATACGAGCTCAAAGCACCATTTGAAATTGAAGAAGAAAGTTAATAGGAGACTCTTCCAAAGTAGAGAAATTAGCAACTTAATGATATGCATAAGTAGGGGAGACTGTTCTTATCACGACATGTGTAATTCAATTACAAAAATGATTGGATTGTTGTCTCTGGTTTCTCAAACCATGTGACATGAGATGAGAAGAAATTGTGAAGAAATGTAGAATACAGAGGAAAATGAGTGGTGATAACCGCTGACAACTCCAAACTGTCGATTACACATGTTGGTGAGACCAAGGTAATTCTCTATCATAAGTATCACTCGCTACATATGCAAAATTTATATAATGTGCCATGGATGAAGAAGAATCTATGGTATGTGTCTCAAGTTACACTTCAGAGAATCGCATAGTATTTGGACCGAATGATGTCAAGGCCTATAATACTTTGAAGCTCACTTGGACACCAATCATGAAAGGACAATGGTTTGTATCACTACATGTAATCTCAACTGAAATGACATACATATATAAGATGAGGAAGAATTAAACTGCTAATTTATGGCACACCCATTCTGAACACGTGAATTATGGGAAACTCACAGTGATGATGAAAAATTCATTGCTAAAAGGTATTCCCCAACTTGAAGTACGAAGTGAACTTGTGTGTGTTGGTTGGCAGTATGGTAAGACACATCAACTTCCTTTTGATGATTCAAAGTTCTAGTCAAAGATGCCGCTTGAGATAGTTCACTTAGATGTATTTGAACAAATAAAGCAATCACCAGTCAGTGGATATCATTATATGATGACCTTTAGTGATGATCATTCTAGATGTGACTAATCTTATTTTATGAAAGAAAGATTAGAAGCTTCAGAGAAAGTTTAAAGAATTCAAGGGACAGGTAGAAAGTGAGACAAGATGGAAAGTCCATTGTCTGCATACTAACATTGGAGGGGAATATACCTCATATCAGTTCTACAATTTCTTTAGGGAGAACAATATATGAAGATAGTTAACATGTTCTTACACACTACAAAAAATGGAATTGACAAAAGGAAAAACCGACACCTACCAGAGATTTTAAGCTCATGCTAAAAATATGCCTACTATGTTTTGGGCTGAATGCATGAAGACTATATAGTATGTGATCAATAGGTTACCTCAAGCAAAGTATGGATACTTCAAGCCTTTTGTGAAACTGTGGAATATCTGGGCCATAATAAGTCACTTTGAAGTATTTATTTGTGTATGCTAGGTATTTGTTCATGACCATTTACGTAGTAAATAAGAGAAGAAAGCAATACAGTGCATATTTGTGGGCTATTACAGTAAGAGAAAATGATGGAGGTGTTGTGATCCAACAACAGGTAAGAGCAATTATGAGTTCAAAAGTTACAATCATCACATGAAGAAGTGGTTAATATTGAACCACCACTTGGTAAAACTATTGCAAATTCACTAGATAAATGGAAAATCCCTTGGCGAATAGGGGTACACATCAGGTCTCCTGAAGAAAATAGACCGAGCAATATAGAGGGTTTGGAGAAAGAGATCCCTTAACCACAACCGTGGAGATCCATAAGAATTTGGAAGCCAAATCCAAAATATGCTAATCTAACACTAGTAGAAGACATGAAGATTTGCATGGATAGAAGTAAATAATGATTGAGGGGGAGTATTAGAAGAACCGATTACTATTTTCACTGGACTATTCTAGTAATTCTAGTAATAGATAATAATTCCGCCAATTAGCAAGTTAAAGACACGTACACAACGACATGCCTAATGCAAATGTTGCCACATGGTATATACTTATCTATCAAGCATGATTAAGCCAAATTAACCGAAAATAAGATTAGTATAAATATCATGAAATGTTATGTTTGTGTAATCATTGACCTAAGCCAACAAGTTGAAAATAAATAAGGCAAAATCTTTATTGTGGTTAAGGTTGGATAAAATAATATTGGTGCAAGGCACCTTTTATAATGTTTTTCTCTGTTTAATAAAATTTTTCTTGTAAAAGTAGTAGAAATTGTAGATATGAAATATATTATAAAGTGCCCAACACCTTACCATATTGACAACTACCGCACACAAGTTCATTTCATACTTCAAGTTGAGGTAGACCTTTTAGTAACGATTATCTAATAATTCCTTGAGCTTTACATAATTCACATGTCCTAAATTGGCGTGCTATAAATCATCAGTTTCATTCTTTCTTGTCTTGTCTACATATTTTGTTTTTGATGATATTACATATACTGACTCAAGTCATTGTCCCTTCATGATTGGTGTCCCAGTCAGCTTTAAATTACTACAGACCTTAACGTCATTCAGTCCAAATATCGTGTAATTCCTTGAAGCTTTAAGTTGAGACACAAACACTAGAGTCTTCTTCATCCATGACACATGATATACATTTTGCAGTAGCGCGTGATAACTATGACGAGAACTACTTTGGTCTCACCAATATTTGTAACTAGGAGCTTGGAGTTGTTAGCGGCTATCATCACTCATTTTTATGTATATTCTATCTTTCTTAACAATTTTTTTCCATCTCCTGTCATATGGTTTTAGCATCTAGAGTCAACAATCTAATCATTCTTGTAATGTTCTTGACATCTTGTAGTAAGAACAATCTCCCCTACTTCTGCATAGCATGATGATGCTAATTCCTGTACTTTGGAAGAGTCTCCTATCAACCTCTATTCTTTAATACAAAATGATGCTTCAAAGTAATATTCATCTTCACTTTCATTCATAGACTTGGAGACAATTGTGAAAGTGCGCATGTCAAGAGGAGCACTTTGGAAAGCTTTTTCACTATGTGTTTAGTTTTGATGAGGACAAATTGTGATTATAAGAGCTTGAAGATCATCAACAAATCAACGTGCTTAAGTCTCAAGATTGGTATTAGACGTAGACTAGTAACTAGTGTAGGTTGAGTCTAAGGCTTAGGTAAACTCAATACATGTCTCATATGCATAAAACTTTCAATCATTTTAGTTTTGAGATATGTCATTTATAATATGTTCATGCATTACATAAATACATGTAATCTGTGCATCCTAGGCATAAACTTAGTGTTGAACATGTATAAATTAAGTGCATAACGTATTTGAGTTTTGCAATTTGAAAATACACTTGGAATATGCTGTTAATCGATTAAGGCATGATTTAATCGATTAACATAAGTTTTTGAAAAGTTGTTGAAACTGAAAACTTGGAAAAACAGAATCAGTTACGTTTTTGAAACACGTTAATCGATTAACCAAGGTCTTAATCGATTAACTGGGCTACTGAAGTGATTCTTTATAAACAGCGTTTTCAGAACTGAAGCCATAACTCGCATGTTGCATTTTTTTTTACAGAGTTAGAGCATATTTCGTGTTATTTGTTGCATCTATATGACATTGCATTTGTATGATTAGAAAAGAGAGAATTCTATGCTTTAGGATTGAGAGGCATTTCATGTTTAATTTCTCATCATTTCACCTTACATGTTCATGCATTCATTGATGTTTTTTGTGTGAAGATTGTGTATTCTGTAAAATCTGTTTTCAACTAATACATTGTCATGTTATATGAGACTTGTGTTAGAGTTTTAGAGTAAGGTCTTAATTATCTAATTTGAGCATTGTAATTGCTTTAGATTACTCTATGTTTTTGTTGTAAAAAGTGTTGTAACTTTGGGAATCTCAAGGTGTCTTACCACCAACGAGATTGTGTTGTATCTTCATTAGCTTAGAGTTCTTGATAGAAAGAATAGGTTCTTGGCTAGGGCTACACTGCAAGAAAGGTTGTCTTGGGCGGTAGGAAGAGAGTCAAACCAAGGCATAAGGTTCTTTAGTTTCAAGTGAATGTCTAAGTGTTGTAATTGAAAGAATTGCTTGTAAAACATTATTTCAATTATAGTGAAGAAAAATCTCCCAGAACAGTCAGGAGGCCTGGATGTAGTTTGCAAGTGGACACGCAAACGAACCAGGATAAAAATCGTGTTGCAGGATTTTTCTCTCCCTCTATCTCTTTATTGCTTTAATCGATTACTCTGTACAGTTATTTTAATTGCTATATTCAGTTTCTATTCTATACTGTTGTAACTCTGATATATTTGTAAGCTCTGTATATTCGTTTCAATCTCGGTTAATTGTCGTGCAAGAAACCGAATATATTTGTGTAATCTGAGCTATTTTAATCGATTAAAGTGACTACGTTAATCGATTATTTCTATTCTTTTAATCAATTAATCTGGGGTTATTTCAGCATTAATTGTTGTTTTCGAAAAGCGGATACTCTGACCGCTACAC
>NW_017725974.1:0-729 GCF_001865875.1 Lupinus angustifolius
TGTACCTGAGGAGGAAACGACATCAAGCACCTCTAGTGAGGAGGAGTCAGCAAAGCTATGTTTGATGGCTAGATCTGACAACGATGGGAATTCAAGCACACACGAAGATAATCATGAGGTATATTCTGACACCTCATCCACTTCTGATGACTCACCTCCTTATGATGTTTTATATGAGGCTTATGTCGAGTTACATGAGGAACTAAAGAAATTGGCTAGGATAAACATTGATAGAAAAAGGGTAATCCTCATAAATGAACAAAAAATAAGCAAACTACAAAAGGAATTAGATGAATTAAAATTAGAAAATGAAACATTAGATCTCATCTATTCTTGTATTACATGTAACTGCTCTGAAAATAACTGACGTCAAAAACCTGTCTGTGAGACTTGCGAGACTTTGCAAGAAGACAATGTTACATCAATACATATGGTCATACCTCATTCATGTTACATCCGAAAGTATGGTATACCTAGCGGCGTTTATATGTGGATAAAGAAGGAAGATGACTCCCCGATTACTAACAGAAAAGGATCCAATATCAATTGGGTACCTGAGAAAAGCAAGTGATCTTTTTGTAGGTATGTCTTCGAACACAAGGGCAGAAATGGTACCTAGACAGTGGGTGTTCGAGACATATGACAGGTGACAGATCAAACTTCCTGGATCTTTCACTTAAAGGTAAAGGATACGTCACGTACGGAGACAACAACAAGGGAAAGATCCTT
>NW_017725974.1:737-1318 GCF_001865875.1 Lupinus angustifolius
TGGTAACTCATCTCAAACTCTTATTGAAAATGTTCTATATGTTGAAGGATTAGAACATAACCTCTTGAGCATAAGCCAACTCTGTGACAAAGGTAACCGTGTATCTTTCGATTCTGATTGTTGTATTATTCGTGACATTTTATCTAATAATGTTAAATTTTGTTGGTCATCGTATAAATAATATGTACATGGTTAATTTGGATGATGTTACTACGTTATTCTCAAAATGCTTTATTTCTAAAGAAGACGACATCTGGCTTTGGCATAGACGTGTTGCACATATCTATGTAAAACATCTAGATAAATTATCATCAAACAAACTAGTTAAGGGGCTACGAAAACTAAATTTTAAAACTAAAGAAATTTGTGACATTTGCCAAAAGTGTAAACAAACCAAAAACTCTTTTAAAAAGAAAAATATAATCTCTACTTCAAGGCCTTTGGAGCTACTCCATATGGACTTGTTTGGACCATCACAAATCATGAGTTTTGGTGGTAGCTACTATGCTCTAGTTATTGTTGATGATTTCTCCCGATTTACATGGACATTATGTTTATCTGCAAAAAGCGATGCGTTCAAA
>NW_017725975.1:0-2447 GCF_001865875.1 Lupinus angustifolius
TGGAAAAGATCCCCATTAAATGCGATAATACAAGTGCTATAAACCTATCCAAGAATCCCATTTGGCATTCTAGAACCAAGCATATAGAAATTAGACATCATTTCTTACGTGATCATGTACAAAAAGGTGACTGCGTTCTAGAATTTGTTGAAACCTCTAGACAGTTAGCAGATATTTTCACCAAGCCCCTTCCACGGGATACTTTCTATGTTCTAAGGAGAGAACTTGGAATTCTTGATGAACAATATCTTGATTAAAACTGTTTAGATGTTTGTCTTATGTCTTGCCTCTATATGTTTATTTGTCTCTTGTTTTAAATTATATCTGTTGAAGTGCAAAATTGTATCTCATGATAACTCCTTGTTGTGATTACAAATGTGTCGATTGATCCGTTAAAATGCATGCATAAGTCCTAAAGAGTTGAAACCATTCTGCTAGCTAAAAACCACTTTTTACCGTGTTTAATCGATTTCCTGGGCATCATTTTCTGAAAAATCATTTTTTACATGATTTTAATCGATTAACTATGCCTGTTAATCGATTAAAACCAGCAGTTTAAGTGTAGACAGCACCTCGGTTTCACGCTTTTGTTCGGCATTTTCTCCACCTCTTCTCACTTTTGAGTCTATGAAATTGTAACTCAACTGACCCAAGTGCACTAAGCTAGATAAACCTCACCCTAACCATCTCAAACCATCTAGAAATCTCACATTATCATTCACATTCCACTACATTTCCAATTTTTCCCCAAATCAAACGCTAGGTTAGGTTTGCCCAATCCTTCTCTGCTCTGTCCAATATCAATTCGGGTTCTACAACTAAAATGGAGCAAGGTCGCGCAAAAAGGTTCAAAACTCCTGCCAATCGTGGACGAAGACAAGAAGCTGGCTCATCATCCACTCGGGACCACGGTGACCCATTTTACACGCTTATTTTGCAAGAGACCCGTTTGGCAAAGTTCCAAGGACGCAAACCCAGTTATGTAAGGTATGTCGATTTAACCTCGATGGCGGAACAAAATTTCAGTTTTCCGCATGATATGGAGGCTCAGGGAGCCGTTAAATTTCTGGAATTAAAGGGACAAGTTTACCCTGCTCTAGTTATGGAATTTTATGCAAATTTCAGATATAAGGATGGTAAATACTGGTCTATGATTTCTGGTAAATTGTTTGAGATTAGTGATGAACTGTTTATGAATGTCGATGGATTATCATCTTCGGGTCATGGAATAGGAGATTTCTCGTGGGTTAAGGATAAATTTGATCCTACTAAGGTTTATAAGTCATTCCTTAGAGCACCTCATTTGTATATTCAGGGTCAACTGACCAAGGTTGGGTCTTTATCTGTTGAGAACAGGCTACTGCATTATGTCATTGCCTATATTCTGGTATAGAGGAACACAAATCATGCGCAGCCTAGTGTGAATGATTTGCGTTTCATGTACGCTGTTAAGAATAGTGTAATGATTAACTGGCCTGAGGAAATATTGAAGATTATGAACAATGTGTCTCTGTCTCAGTCGAAGCTGCTGCCCTATAGTATATTCATTTCACGCATTGTGGATTATTTGCATATCGATGCTTCTGACACTATCATTGTTGAGTATACTGATAAGGATCATCTGGTTGGTGAGAGTCTAATTCATAAAATGGGTATATACAAGTATGGTACTACTTGGCAATACCAGGAGGACTACACTACTATCGATCTAGAGTTGTCCAGTGATGATGATCAGGGCGACATGGGTGATCAGAATGCTACAAATCAGGGGGATCCCTCTAGGACAGCATCACAGGATTCTGTTTTCGATATGGCTCAGATGGAAGCTATGGAGCAAAGGCTCAACAACCGCATGGATCTTCATTTTCAAGGGTTGAAGGACTCATACTTTGCAGGTATGGAACAGTATGAAGAGCGTCAAACTGCCTATTCAGACAACCAATATCAGTCGGTGAGAAATCTGATTCAATCTACAACTGAAGCTCAGAATGCCTTTATTCGATCTACTGTTGAAGCTCAGAATGCACTGTTTTGTTCTGAATTTCAGAAGTTGTCTATGCTGATCAGGGGTGACAAGAATGTTGCTATTCCTGATGATGAGATTGATCTTCCTCCACCTCAACCATAGTTTAGAAGACTTTAGACATAGGATATCTTACCCTTAGGTTTAATTCTTCTTTATTGCACTTTATGGACTCAGTTGTTGTTACTGTTTCAAGACTTATTTGTGTCTCTTTATTTGTATCTGTTTGACATTTTATGGTTTGTATGGCTGCTGAATACTTTTACTCTTTATTCTATGTTCTTAGTTTTGTGCTTAATTATGTCAAAATAGCTTATTTGGTTATGTGAATGGTACTTGATCATATGAGATGTTTATGGTGCATAAATTAAACTAGTTATTGCACTACATTGCTTATCATGCTAATTGATATGGTAAATCTTGT
>NW_017725976.1:0-11822 GCF_001865875.1 Lupinus angustifolius
TTGTTGTGAAAAGTGTTGTAACATTGGGAATCTCAAGGTGTCTTATCACCAACGAGATTGTGTTGTATCTTCATTAGCTTAGAGTTCTTGATAGAAAGTATAAGTTCTTGGCTGGGGCTACACTACAAGAAAGGTTTTCTTGGGCGGTAGGAAGGGAGTCAAACCAAGGAATAAGGTTCTTTAGTTTCAAGTGAATGTCTAAGTGTTGTAATTGGAAGAATTGCTTGTAAAACATTATTTCAATTATAGTGAAGAAAAATCTCCCAGAACAGCCGGGAGGCCTGGATGTAGTTTGCAAGTGGACACGCAAACGAACCAGGATAAAAATCGTGTTGCATGATTTCTCTCTCTCTCTCTCTCTCTCTCTTTATTGCTTTAACCGATTACTCTATACAGTTGTTTTAATTGCTATATTCTGTTTCTATTCTATACTGTTGTAACTGATATATTTGTAAGCTCTGTATATTCGTTTCAATCTCGGTTAATTATCGTGCAAGAAACCGAATCTGTTTGTGTAATCTGAGCTGTTTTAATCGATTAAAGTGATTACATTAATCGATTATTTCTATTCTGTTAATCGATTAATCTGGTGTTATTTCAGCATTAATTGTTGTTTTCGAAAAGCGGATACTCTGACCGCTACACCTATTCAACCCCCCTTCTAGGTGTATTTTAGCTGTTGATACCTAACAAATTGCATTTCCTTCAGCCTTCTTGAATCGTCAATTTGTATCAAAATAACCTATCTTCCCGCAATTATAACATTTGTCAGTCTTCCTGTGATGCTTATGCTCTTTTGAGTCATCCATGAAATGTGGTTGTCTAGCTCCACTGATTGTGGACCTCCTTCATGATGATATCTTCTCTAGTAACCTTGTCTTCTACTTGACCAGTCACCCATGTCACTAAACTTTGTAGAAGCCTTGTTTTCTTTGGGTGATCCCCTTTTTAGAAGGAGAGTTTTATCCTCCTCGTAAATGGAAACTTTTTATATTTTATTATTTAATGCTACTTTGCCAAGATGCTTTCCATCTCTCTCAAAGTAAGTTTCGTATTCTCGAATGACGATAATAATACTATTATATTTTATTATTAGAACAATATGATATATCTTTTATGTTGTGTGCGACATGAATTAATTTTGTTATATATTCTTAGGGGCAATAGAAAAATCAAGGCAACATAGTTTTGAATTTTAAATTGTTTAATGTTGAATAATAAATTTTTTTCCCCTATTTATTTGAAGAAAAAAGCAATTATCATTTATCTATCCACTTTAAGAGAATGATGCATAAATACTCGTATCTACACCACTTCTCAACTTAAAGGGATTTACTACTAATTGTTTCGCCTATTTACTCTAAGTGAGTGAGGCAGCAACATCCATGTCAACACCACAACTCGACCTAAAGAGATAGATTTTATTAATTATTCGCTTATGCACATTAAGTGAGTGAGGTAGAAACACTCATGTATGCACTACACCTTGGCATAAAGATAAAAATTTCTATTAATTACTCGCTTAACAACTTTAAGTAAGTAAGGAAACAACACTCATGTGTTCACTATATCTTGACTTAAGGGATAAGGTTTTTTTAGTTGATCGCTTACTCACTTTAAGTGAAAGAGACAACAACACTCATGTCTATACCACAACTCGACTTAATGTGGTAAGTTTCTTGTTAATTTCTCACTTAACCACTTTGATGTGGTGTTGATGATAACGATGGTGAGAATGAATTTTAATCCATGAATTAAAAAAAGAAATTCTTATAAGCTTGTATCTTAGGAAAAATGATCTTCAACAAATTCTTTTAAGCATGTATCGTAATCTTGCTCATGGTTTCCGAGAAAATGATATATGCTAAAAAATATATGTTTCATACACCCACCTTTCACATTTTTTCTTTATCCTATTTTGAACAGTTTTCTAACATGACATTTGGATATCAAGTGGATTCTTCGGGTTGTGATAAGAATAGCGTAAGACCAAGGTGAAAATCTCCCCCTCGTGAATTTTAATGGTTCGTTTGGAGGTCATTAACAATACATTTTTATTTATCATAACATTTGCATGAGATATTCGTTGAGGATTCTGAGTGGGCTTTTTTGTAGGTTTTTTTTCTCACTTTGGCCGAGTTAAACAATTTTATTTGTTTTGGATTTTTTATCCTCTGGGTCAAATAAGGAAATGGTATTGTGAAAGTGAGAATTTCTTAATAATTGAATGTAAAGAAAAAATTGTCAAAAAACTACTCTCCCTAGACTATTGATATTTTGGAAGGTGATTTAGAAAAATCTCCTTTCATAATAATGCCTAGGCTCAAGTTTGGTGACTAGGTATATCTTCATAGTGTTAGGGGATTTCAAATAATTCTTGTGCCATTAGAAAAATATGCCTCATGACGCATTTCGGTCTTACATTTGTATCACCCTCCATATTATTTTAATCATTAAATCAAATATTTCATATTAATGCATGAATTAATTTTATTTAGTTAAATTTGTTGTTGTATTTTTTGGATGAATATGATTGGTGGAGTGCATTGGGAGTGAGAATTTGCATGATCAATGTATTCGTACATACTTATTAAAAAGATATGCATTATAAAATAAATCTTTATCCTTGAATAAAGGAACATGCACAATTTTAGAAGAAATTGACCTTGAGTAAGATATTCAAACGAGGAGAAGTCCTCAAAAAATTTGTTGGTTGTGTTAGGGTAGGAAACAAGGTGTCATATTTATATTCTCTCCAAAAAGAGTATTACCAATCTTCAACTCATGGGTGCCTTTGGTAATGCAATTAACAAATGGTTTGTTTATTATTTAGGCATGAAATGGCCAAAGAAATTTACTAGGACTGGAATGCAAGCTATAATTTAAATGATACATGAATTTTTAACTAGGAACATATAATACTTCTAAAATATGTGGCATGCATTTTAAGAAATCTTTGATTTATTTGGGATACACAGATGGATTGAGACTGTAAACTTATGCATATGATGCATGAAAATGTGTGCATATTATTTTTATTCATCTTTTTTGAATGCATATTAAAATAATGAATTGCTTAGTTTTTATTTGTAAATAATTTATAGTGATGATTGAAAGGCGGTGATGATACAATATATTAAAATGCATGAAATGCATTGTCTTAATGACTTCTTTTTGTTTTTTTAAGAATTCATGCATGAATAATTAGATTAATGAATGAATGATAAAAACTTAGACTAAACTATGAAAATGAATGGTTGTTTGAATATTTTTATTTAATGTAAGAGTGGATGAATGAATGTTTGATTGATGTAGTTTTTAATGAATGTTTGATTGATATAGTTTTTAATAAATGTATGTGTAAATAGATTAGGATGGAGATCACCTGTCCTAAACGGTATCCTACTCCATTCCCAAGCCAATCAGAGTGCTCCATTTTATTACTTTTTGTTTTTAAAGTTTTTATTTTATTCACATGTTAATATATGATTGGCTTGGGATATGCAGTGGGACACCGTTTGGAACAGGTAATCCCCGTCCAATAGATTGATGAATGTTTTGATTGATATTTTTTTGATGAATGTATGTGTTATTGGATTGATGAATGGTAAATAGATGTGTATGATGTCCGTCACTACCCCACGTTCGTGGGTGCGATGGAAAATGTGTAAATAAATGTAATGGAGTCGTCATCGATGTTTTTTAGAGAAAAAACCTGAAAAATCCAATCTTTGAAAATAAGATTGAATTACTCATATTTAAAAATTGAGTTCGAGAGTTGGTTACATATGGGGAAGGTGTTAGGCACCTCATATCGCTCATTAAAAAATGGTATCTAGATTAATAGCGTGGATACGCGTTCAAAATATTAATTTTATCTTCATATTATTAAATGAAATAAAAAAAACAAAACAACATTTTTTTTATAATTCTTGTGTCTCATAGGGGAATATGTGCTCTTATGTATCTCTAGCTGCAATAGAGAAATCAAGCCTACATAATTCTTTTACAAAATAGTTGATTGGTGATATATTTTTATTTTGTTACTTTTATTATAAAGTTAGCAAAGTAAGATAAAGCGACAAGGCACAAGACCTATAGTGGGCTACCTTATATTGCTTTTCAAAAATTATTTGAGAAGAGTTTACAACATAAAGTAACGCAAGAAGACCCTAGACCTATAGTGGGTTACCTCATACTGCCTTTAATAATCATTTGAAAAGAATTTACAACATAAAGTAACACGACAAGGTACTAAGCCTATAGTGGGTTACCTCATATTGCTTTAAAAAAATTATTTGAAAACAAATTACAACTTAAGGTAACGCGACAAGGCACTAAGCCTACTGTGGTTAACCTCATATTGTTTTACAATTTTACTTGAAAAGAATATACAACATAAGGTAACGCGACAAGGCACTAAACCTATAGTGAGTCACATCATACTGCTTTAAAAAAAATATTTAAAAAGAATTAAAAGCATAAGGTAACGCGACAAAACATTAGGCCTATACTGAGTTTCCTCACATTGCTTTTTAAAACATATATTTTTTATTACATTATATATATATACCTTATTAACTAAACAAATAAAAAAAAAACAGATTAAAAAACAAATAAAATAAAAGAAAACAAAACATAATAATATAAATAATAAATAAATAAAACAAGAAATAAGAATTAAATAAAAAACGTAACAGAACCTAACAAAGGTGAATAAATAGGTGATAAAAAGAAAGAAAATCAAATTAGGGATTTAGGGGTAAAGTTTGAAATTGATTTGGAGATTAGGGTTAAATTAAATTGGGGGTTTAGAGTTACATTAGATTGGGGTTTTAGGCAGTGTTATTGGAACCGGACCGGACCGGACGGTCCGACCGGTTTGACCGCTGACCGGACTTGAAAACGGCTCTGGTTTGCTGTCTTAACCGAATGAGAGTTGGACCGCTTTGAACCGGAAAAAATCCGGTCCGACCATGTTAAACCCGGTTAAACCAGATTAACCCGGGAAGTAAACCGAACGGCTCACTTAAAAATAAAAAAAATGGGACAGTGTTCTAATATTTTATTTTACTATGGTCCAAAAAATGATAAAAAAGTATTATTTCAATATAATTATACATAATTATTAATTATATAAAGTTTTACATTTATATATAACTATATATTTATAAATAAAAATTATTAATTATGTACGAAATCACGCGGTCAGACCGGACGGTTTAACCGTTTAAACCGGTTAAACCTAATACGGGACCTCTGCCGGTTTGACGTACGGCTCGGGTTTCACAACACCGGTTTTAGGGTTAAATTAAATTGGGGGTTTAGGGTTATAAGGTGGAGACCCACCCACCATTTAGGGCTCCTGAATCGTTGCCGGTGGCGGCGTAACCACCAATAACAACGACTTGGCCACCAGGCACAACCGTAGGTGACGGTTCGTCACCCCTGGACAGTGCAGTCCAGCCAGCTGTGATGCTGGAGACGTGGAACCCTCATTTGCCGTCATTTGGTGTCTACTATGGCAGCGGTGCACCACCGCTACACCTGGTTTCGTGACAGTTCTAATGAGGCAAAAATTGGAACCTTATATACTCTAAATTTAGCAAGATGCAAACATATATTCAACAATAAACATTAACAACATAAATGAAGAAGAAAAGGGACCTTGAAGAATATGTAGAAGAAGAAGCAAGTGAATCCTTTGGACCCTTTCTTAGATTGGTTACTTTTCCAATTCTCCTACTCTCTTTCTTTTCTTTTCTTTTTTCAAAATAAAGGTTGCCTCATTTTTTGAATTTTTTGATTAGGGTTTCATTAGTTATTAAGTTTGGTTTATAAAGGGGGAGAATATTAGAGTTTCTGGTTGGGCCAAAGAGGCCCAACTCCATTTTAAATTTTTTTTATCGTCTTTCCTCTCAATTCAAAATCTTAATCTTCAACTTATTTTTTTGAAAACCAAATTATCCCAATGAAAATTGAGTGTTTATAGTTGCCCCTCTTTATTTGCTTCTTACTAGATAATATGAGTATCAGAAGTTACTAAAGTTATCATGGCGAGAAGGAAGTAAAGATAAAAAGACCAAATTTTGACTGAGAAGTAACACATAGAGGGAAAAGTTTCAAAGATGAAGCTTCATATCACAATAAAAGAGACCACCTGAGGGTCAAAGATACAACACAAGACCATCAGGGGTCCATTTACGACACGAGACCACTAGGGGTCGAGTGTAAAGAAAGACCACAGGAACACATCGATAATAAGGAACTATGGGTCGAAAATAAAATGAGACCACTGGGGGTCACAAGGCACAACATGAGACTACTGGGAGGTTAGGTGCAAAGAGAGACCACAAGAATACACAAATAATGAGGAATTCTGGATCGAAAATAAAATGAGACCACTAGGGGTCAGAAGGCACAACACGAGACCACTGGGAGGTCGGGTGCAAAGAGAGACCACGAGAACGCACAAATAATAAGGAACTCTAGGTCGAAAACAAAATGAGACCACTAGGGAATCACGAGGAACAACACGAGACCAATAGGGGTCGGGTGCAAGGAGAGACCACGAGAACGCACGAATATTGAGGAACTCTAGGTCGAAAATAAAATGAGACCATTGAGGGGTCACAAGGCACAACACGAGACCACTAGGGTGTCTAGTGTAAAGAGAGACCATGAAAACACATGAATAATGAGGAACTCTGGGTCGAAAATAAATTGAGACCATTGGGGGGTCACAAGGCACAACACGAGACCGCTGGTGGGTTGGATCCAAAGAGAGACTACGTGAACGCATGGATAATGAGGAACTCTAGGTCGAAAATAAAATAACACCACTAGGGGGTCACAAGGCGCAACACAAGACCACTGAAGGTCGGGTGCAATGAGAGACCACGAGAACGCACAGATAATGAGGAACTATGAGCTGAAAATAAAATGAGACCACTAGGGGTCACAAGGCACAACACAAGACCACTAGAGGTCGAGTGCAAAGAGAGACCATGAGAACGCACGATAATGAGGAACTCTTGGTCGAAAATAAAAAGTGACCACTAGGGGGTCAAATGGCACAACATAAGACCACTGGGGCGTGGGTGTAAGGAGGACCACTGGAACGCACAGATAATGAGGAACTCTAGGTCAAAAATAAAATGAGACTTGGAGTCAAGACTTTCAACCATGCGTGTATATGATGGTGAGAAACCAAATGATGCATGAGTAATGCAAAGATATTTGTGATGATGCATGAATAATGGATTACATATATGTGATATTTCCTGCCACCGCCACTAAAAGACATAGGAATTCGTTTCTCCATTGGCATACATGCCGGGTTTAAGATTCGATGAGTTTTATTATCCTGAACCACTAGTGAAACATATTATCATAAAAGTTATTTGATCATAAAGTTCGAATATCATATTTATATAACTTGAGATTTATCTAAGTAAACATGCATGCACATAGGTATAGTAGGAAAATGGATGAACTTTCTTCTATTGATATTCAAAGAGTTATACATGAGGAGATTTGAGAGTATATACACTACACATGATAATTCAAGTTACAAAATTATTGCAAAAAATTTTGCCGCACGATAAGGTAACTGCTTATCCATCAATCAATTGCTCACGACAACCGAATAATTGGACCATTGTGCCATGATTGTTTGATTCCTCTAAGAACTCTCATGCCTTTCTACATTGCTCGCAACGTCTACGATCCGACTTGATGTACAGACACGAGTATGGTATTGGTTTGCCACATGTGTGATAGACCCGCAAGAGAAACACCTTTTTATTTTGCCTTAAATTTTGCTTAGGTCGGCCTTTCGGGTTTTGAACCTAACAGGCTTTTTCTTCGTACCCTAAATTTTGCTTAGGTCGCACTTTCTGGTTTTCAACCTAACGAGTCCCCTTTTTATCATTATTATTTTTTTAGGCGTAGAATCTCTTGACTACGTTTGTATTCACAGGTCTGGGTAGAACACTACCATCCATGTCTTGCAAGACCAGAGCTCCTCCTGATAATACATTCTTGAGAATATAAGGACCATCATAATTTGGAGCCCACTTTCCATGAGCATCTTCCTAATTTGAGAGTATCTTTATAAGCATTAGGTCCCCGACCTCAAATTCTCTGGGACGAACTTTCTTCTCAAAAGCTCTAGCCACCTTGCCCTGGTATAATTAACCATGGCAGATGGCCGCCAACCACTCCTCCTCAACCATATTCAAGTGCTCATACCTGTCCTTGACCCATTCTGACTCGTCAAGCTCTACTTCCAGCAAGACTCTTAGTGAGGGGATTTCAACTTCAATGGGTGAAACTACTTCCATCCCGTACACTAGTGAGAATGGGGTTGCCTTAGTACTTGACCGAATATTAGTGCGATACACATGTAGAGCATAAGGTAACTTTTCATACCAATCTTTGTAGTTCTCCACCATCTTGGCCACTATCTTTTTTATATTCTTGTTTGTTGCTTCAACCGTATCGTTCATCTTAGGTCTGTACGAGGTTGAATTGTGATGCTTGATCTTGAACGTTTCACACAACTTCTTCACTTTGCCACCATTGTGATTAGTACCGTTGTTAGTGATTATCCTTTCTGGGATCCCATATTTGCAAACAATCTCTTTCTAGAGGAATCTGATGAACACCTTTTGAGTGATACTACTGTATGACGCAGCTTCTACCCACTTGGTGAAATAGTCGATGGCCACCCGAATGAAAAAATGACTGTTGGAAGCCTTGGGGCTTATGGGTCCAATGACATCAATTTTCCATGTCAAGAAAGGCCACGAGGGGACTATACTTTATAATGGGAAAGGTGGTGCATTGATTCTATCCGTGTACACTTGACAATTTTGGCACTTCCCGATGTAACCCACACAGTATGCCTCCATATTGGTCCAATAGTAGCCACTTCTCATAATTGTTCTTGCCATCATGTGACCATTGGCATGAGTTCCGCACTTCCCCTCATGTACTTCAGTCACGATTAACTGGATTTCCCTAATATCAACACATCTAAGGAGCGTACCCTCATGACTCCTTTTGTATAACACTTCACCGTTCAGGAAGAAGGTCATCGCCAGACGACAAATTGTCTTTTTATTCACATCACTTGTCCCCTCTGGGTACTCTTTGTGTTGGATATACCTCTTTGTATCGTCATACCAAGGTTCACCTTCAACCTCTAAGTTACCACAACAATAAGAATGTTCATCCTGAGAAGTTACTCGAATTGGACGCACATTAGCTTTATTTCTAGTTTAGTGATCACATCCAAAGTTGCTAGAGCATCCGCAAACTGATTCTTGTCTAGGATCACATGGGAAAAGCAAATCTCTTTGAATTCCTTATCTAAGGAAGACAAGTATTTTTGTTATGGAATGAGTTTCATATCCTTAGTTTCCTATTTGCCATTGACTTGGTAAATGATAAGTGTAGAGTCCCCAAATACCCTTAACTTCTTGACATTCAACTCACATGCAAACAAAATCCCATCGATGCACGCTTCATATTTGGCGATAGTGTTAGTGCATTCAAAGTCTAGCTTGATTGCCACCGGGTACTGAAAGTGCAAAGGGTCAAGACCCATACATTTAAGTCTAATCGAAGTTTTGATGAAGCAAACACATATACAAGGAAGCTTGAAGATCATACAAAAAGCAACGAGCCGAAGACTCATAGGTTGCATCTATAGATTTAGGACTTTATTATATTTACTTATAATTAGAAGTCTTAAGATGATTGCCTTAGTTTGAGTCTAGGTTAGGTTAACCTAGGTGAAAAGTCTCACAAGAACTAAATTAGATCAAAATTAAAAAATGAGACATTACATCTAGATATCTTATGATAAATAGGCTCATGCATATACATACATAGTTTCGTGCATTAAAGTTAATATATTTTGAAAAGCTATGTAAAACATGTCCATATCATTTAGGTAGTTCACCATACATTCCTTACATCAAAGAAAAACATTTTAAACTCAGTATAATCGATTAAGTAGTTAGTATAATCGATTATGTAGAATTCAGTTACTAACTGATCTGATACTATTAACACATTAAGCGATTAAGACACCATATAATTGATTAAGATGTAATTGAAAACTGATTTTTAACAGCTCATTAGTCGATTAAATGGAAGGATAATTGGTTAATATCAGTATCAGTAGGATTAGTATAAATTCTATAATTCTTGCCAATGTGGCATAACTTGTATATTTCGAAAATTGTTAGAGAACATACATTTTCATAGCTTCTATTGCAGTGAGAAAGTGCATTTAGAAAATCTAGGGAGTGAAAGCATCCTGATTTAGGCTTTGATTAATATCATTGCATCCAGTCTCTAGTTTTCTATGCATAAAATTCTTGATTTCTTTGAGAGATTTGTGAGAAAAATATTTTTCTAAAAAGAGTGTGAGTCATTTTTAGCAAACCTAATGCATTAATTTCATTTAGAATTAGGTTCTTGTGGATTTTCTGCTTCATGATTTAGATTGAGTTTTCAATTGTTGAATCCGAGTATTAAATACTCAAGTCAACTCAATACATTCTGTTTGAACAAGGAAGTTGATCTCTTTGTGAATAGTTTCACTTCGAGAGAGATCTTTGTAATCTTCAACAGAGGCTATGAGGTCTTAGTTCGAGCGATACCAAGGGTGGGGCCAATCGTGAAAGGATAGGAGATCCTAGTAGGCGATTTAGTCAGGTCAAACCTAGGTTGTCAAGCTCATAGGGGCTAAGTAAAGATAAACATAGTTTTTCTGATTTTCTAATTGGAAGTGTGTTTGTAAAACTCACAATTGCAATAGTTGAAGAAAAATCTCTGAAGATCAGAAGGGAAGGTCTGGATGTAATTTGCACTGGACCACAAACGAACCATGATAAAATTACTTTTGCACCTCTTTATATTCCTTAATCTCTTTACTTTCCGTCTTTACTTTGTTGATTAATTTTGCAAATATGAGTTGCATGCTATAATCTGTTTACCGTCTTTTTGTAATCTCATGAATCAATTAACTATGTAAAGTTTCATGAAAGTGCAAAGTGTCAAGGATAGCACTAGCATGTCTTTGCCTATTTTTGATGAAGACAAAACAAGGTTCTAACAAAGCTTGAAGATGGCTCAACAATCAACATGCCTTATGCTCATTTGGTCATATCTAGACTAGGGTGTAAAATGAGTCTATAATCTAAGTAGTCTGGGATGTGTGTCGTAGTAAGTGAGTATAGGTTAGGTGAACCTAGGTGCTAGTCTCTTAAGCCATCTTAATTGTCATATCATATTCATGAGACATATCAAATTGTTAATTGTATGTTCATGCATCTATCATACATGTTATATGTGCATCTTAGGCATAATATAATTGGTAAAACATGTATATATATTGTGCATAACATATGAGAAGTTTACCATTTGAAACATATGCATAAATGTTCCAGTGAATCGATTAACGTGGTAACTTAATCGATTAACACAACTTCTTTTCTTTTAAATGTGTGTTTTCTGTTTGAACTGAATTCTATGTCATTCTGTTGCCCCGTTAATCAATTAAAGAGAAGCCTTAATTGATTAACTGGTCTGTTATTTGTTATAACTGAAATCTGTTTTAACTGTTTGGCAACGAATGTAACCGCCTATTCTCTATGCTATAAATACAAGGCATTGTTCGGAAAACCACAACATTTCATTCTATTGTATAGGGTTGTTTAGAGAGCATTTTGCATACGTGTTTTACTATATTTTTGCAAGATAGTTGCATGAGTGAGAAGAGAGATTATGCTGGTTTAATTGCTGTT